>NC_052532.1:9285812-9454379 GCF_016699485.2 Gallus gallus | reverse complement strand
TTAGGAATTATATATAGAATAAAACATGATCTTCACATAAAATGCTAAGCTGCTCATTTGGGAGCCTCAGATAATGCAATATAAATGGCCACGAGTCTGAATTACAACCATGACGCTCAATATTGTTTGTCAAAAGAAAGTGAAAAGGAAAGTATTCAAAAAGAAACAAAACAGAAAAATAATGAATATGAGTGACAGAGGATGAAGGAGATGTTATATGTATCATTCAATAACACAGTTTCCAACCGTGTTTTTAAATTTGGAATTTTCTTAAAATGTAATAAAATCAGAAAACAGAAATGAATGTCAGAGGTCTATACAATAATGTTGAAAGTTTTAGAAGCGCGTTATCTCTCAAAATATTCCTGTTCCTATTCCAGGCTTAAAATATGCAGAGATGTGAAAATTAAAATTTACTAGGTTGAAAAACATTAACCAAATTTCTCAGATCCCCGAGAAGGACCGGTTCAAGTTCAGTTCAAGTTTTAGGCAAAAATTCTTCTCTTAATTAAGCCAATATTTTAATCTATTAAATGAATGGCTAGCTGTTATTTTTCCCAATTCTCACACCATGGTATTTTCTCTATTTTGGTTTAAATGTCAGCAAAATTGAACCATCTTTAAGCAATGGAAGGAAGTTGGGCAAAAACACCAGGAGGCCTGCCTGGATGAACAAAGAAATGCTCAAACACAAAATAGAAACTTGCAGAGGGTGGAAGCAAGGACAGATAGCCTGGAAAGAATACCAAGAAATAGTCCATGCTGCCAGGGATCATGTTAGCAAAGCTAAAGCCCTATCAGAATTAAAACTGGACAGGGATGTCAAGGTCAGAAAGAAAATCTATAGGTCCACCAGTGATGAAAGGAAAAACAGGGAAAACGTAGGCCTTTTCCAGAAGGAAATAGGAAGCCTGATTACTGGGGATATGGAAAAAGCTGAGGTACTCAATTACATTTTTTCTTCAGTCTTCATCAGCAAGTGCTCTAATCACTGTTCAGCTACAAGGTCCCCAACATAAGAAGGACCTATTAGAGTGAGATGAGAGAAGGACCACAAAGATGGCTGGAGCACCTCTCCTGTGAAGACAGGCTGAGAGTTAGGGTTGTTCAGACTGAAGAAGAGAAATACTCTGGGAAGACCTGAAGGCTCCTACAAGCAAGCTGGAAAGGGACATTTTGCAAGGGTAAGTACTGATAGTACAAGGGGTAACAACTCTAATCAAAAAGAGGATAGATTTAGATTCGATATAAGGAATAAACTCCTTATTCCTTATAGGCACTAGAACAGGTTGTCAAAGGAAGTTGTGGATATCCCATCCCTGGAACTGTTCAATGCCAGGTTGGATTTGACTTAATTTTAATATGCTGAAAGGTGAAGTTTAATTGCAGTACCAACTTAGTTGTTATTTTGATTGAAGTTTCTTGAGTGACCCTCCTGTCCTCAATAAGCAGACCCCAAAATTGTTTAAGAATTTTGTTTATTCTTAAAACTAAAGTCCAAGTTATAAGTCTCTTACTTAAATCTGTAGCCAACTTTTAGTTCCATATAATCAACAGCAATTCTTTATTTAATACAATAATATTTGCATAGAATTTCAAATAGTGTTCTAAACATATCTGAATAGCCAAGTAAGTAAAATACAATCCCTGCCATTCTACAGAGTGGTTTTCTGCAATGGACACACCTTCTTTCCTTTAATTACTCCAGATGTTTTGCACATTAAACCATGAATCCCTCAGAGAATTCAAATAAATTGCTAGTTTCCTTTATAGCTGCTCTAAAGAGAATAGAAAAGAAAATACCCAGTTTTCCTTTTATCCTTTCTCCGTAGAGAATACAAATGAATAACCTGTCTTCTCTCTGAACAAAAAACACAAGGTATTTATTGCTATCATCTTAGGAAGCTAATAGTGAAACGGGCAAAAGGTCAGGAACACCAAGAAAAAAATGCCCTGGTATTGAAGCAGTATATCTCTCCCAAAAGAGTACTCCCTGTATTTTAAAATGTGCCATCAAAATACTTAAAGTTTACCTTCTTAGTGTTTTGTATCATAAAGTAAATTAGAAAAGAAAATGTTTTATTTAGGCTTCAAGAAAGCATATTCCAGAACATCACTGAACTATTTGTCAAATTTTCATTTGTCTCCAACTTTTACTGGAAAATTATACTTCTCTTCAAGAATACAAAGCTTGTACAAATCTATTTCTCTTTTATTAATACTTAATCTATTTTGGTTTATGAGCATCAGGAGTAAATTGCTTTAAAGCGCTGGGCTAAAAATAAGAAATCAACGCAGACTCGTGAATAGATTCTTTCCATCTGCAAATGAAGAAAAATGAGGCCTTTTTTGTATACTTTCATAATTGTATGTTTGTTTTTAACAGCAAATACGAAGTATGTCTTGTTCACAAATTAGCTGGATTATTCATTTATGACTTAAATTTCCATAGTTGGGGAAAGTAAAAATTATTCAACACTTATAGGCTCATAATATTTTTCTCTCCATAGAGTTGAGAAATGTTTCGCTGTTTAGCCATAGTAGTATTCCTGATATACAATCACTTACTACATAAGTCATATAGTCCTATACAAAAATGTGAAACATATAAAACATATAAAACATGACTAACTGTACCTTTTGATATTCCTTGATGTTAACCAGGTTGAAAGAAAATATGTGGTCTTTTGCTCCAACATACAGCCGACTTCGTTCTTCATCCAAGAGGAAAGTATGGTAACTGGAACTATTAGCTAGTCCATTGAAATTGACTATATTATTGGATTCCAACATTTCTGCAAGATAAAGATAATGTTTTCTATTTTAATCTGAAGAATACAGATTTATGTTTTTACTTGTATGGATTTCTATATATTTTTTTTAATTCTTATGGAATGAAAATCTGAAAGTATTATGTACTCGGGCCTGTGAGTATTTTTATATGAAGTATTTGGACTCAAACTGCTACTGAGATTCAGCTCTACACAAACAAAAGTCATCAGCAAAATCAACTAAAATTGTGTATGAGATTTTAGATAGTCAAAATTCTATCCATGTAACTAATCAATTGTTGGACTAAGTTCAGCTTTGTTCAATTAGTGATATTTACGAGCATGAAGCTGAGGATGATCAGCTGATAAAAAACACATCTATACTTGAAGACTTACAATTCTAACATACAGAACTGCTTCACACATCTGTAAGTTGTGAGAAAGAGGATAAGAAAGACTAGCTGATGAGTTAAGAAGACACACGCAATCTTTTTCTCTGTGTATTACTATCATCTCAGCTTACAGATACTGGGAATTGTGTACTTATCCATCACAGGAATAAAACTAGATAAGTTAATTTTACTTCTTTTTAAACTTAAGAAAAATTTTCTAGTCCTCATACTCCTCACAGAACTTGCCAAGAGTAGGATTAGTTTAAGTGCAAGAATCCACAGAAATCCTCTCAGCTATACACAAACATTAACAAAGATAAATTCATTTGCCTGAAATTGCTGTAAAATATTTTTCCATACAATAATACAAAGTGTACTAGTATAATCTTTCATGAAAGCACCCTTTCTTCAGTCCTGTCTACCTACATTCATACTGGGACCAAAGCCAACTTTATCGTTTCAAGTCACATATGTACTAATGAGTTACTGATAAGAAACTTTCCCCAGGATGAGAAATCCTACGTGGTTCAAGCCTTGACCTGGTGATACACAGAACCAAATTTAGGTGCAGAAGCAGTTGCATCAATGCCAAAACAACTCCTCACACAACACCCATGGGGATGGGCACAGATGAGAGAGGGGTCAGGCACATTTGAAGCCAAGAGCTTGGAGCACGCTCCAAGAGAGGACGTGGTCAGACCTCTAGGCAGCTAGCATATGTGTCATGACCAAACTCCGCCAAGGCAAAGACATCTGTCTTTCCACTTAAGAGCAGCTGTTAAATGTCTAGCTTCTGCTTAGTGGTGCAGCTACCTGCTAAGACTACTTAGTTTTCAACAAGTTCACTTCAATTTTCTATCAATTCAATTAATTAGTGAGTAAATGATAACATACCCTATACAGATAAAAATGAAGGTGAAGCTGCTGTTATAGAAGAGGCCTCTTCTCCTTTTTTTTTTTTTTTTTTCATAACTTTTCTTCTTTTTCCCCCCTTATTTTACTGCAACCAGGACAACAAAGCTGTTGGTTGAAAATTCTTTCACAGAATCTCACCATCTCCAACTCAGTAGTCCCAGAGATGTTAAACCTATTTTTCACATTTGCATATACCAGGTAGATTTTGAAGCACATGTTCTATAAAGGCTAATGTGGAGAGAATTAATAGGCATTCAATGAACGTAAAGATAACCATAAGAATATTAATTCTTCAGCCTAGATTTGTCCCACTATTCTTTGCATTTATTTGAAAAAACCTCTCCCTAGAATCAAATAGTTCACTGATGTTAAAGTAGAGCAACATATCAGACCATGTGCTAAATTTTGTTCCTCATTCTCTTCTTTCTGTACTGGCTAAATATATACATTTTCAATCTATAAAACTCATACTGCTTGAGACCTTTTTTTTTTATTTTATTTTTTTAAGGTAACAGGAAAAAATCAAATAATCCCAAGCAGTCTTGCAGTCCTGTCAAAATAATTCTTCTGGCTTCCTGCCAAGTTTTAGAATTTGACTGCATTGTCCTCCAGTTCACTTATTTGCATTTTGTTAGACTTTACTAATTCTCTTTACATTGTAATGACTGATTCAGATGTTGAATGTCGACTTACTGAATAGCAAGTAATGCAGATGATTGACTGCTTAACTTGTCTTAGAACTCTCTTGGCTAGAAATGCTTTGCTGTCATCTGTATCTGATCATTTTTTTTATAATATAGCTGTCAGAAGCCTTTGTAATTTTTTCATCTCTCTTAGTCTGAACTCACAGAGGTGTGATTCTGCCTTTTGTGGCTCTGGATAAAAAAAAAAAAATGTCTGCTGAAGTCAAAGTTACACAAATGTGAAACTGATATAAATGAGAAGATCACTTAGCTACTTGGTTTAAAGCAAGTCTGATATGATTTTTCTATTGCAGAACTTTAAATATTCATATATATAAATGGTAATTAAAGTTTTCTTTCTTTTCTAATATTCATGAAAAATTCCAGATTGTAACATTGAAATCTAAAGTTTATTGTGATCAAGAATAAATGACATCACCATCTTTACTGTTCATTTATCTTCACATTGTAACATAAAAGTATAAAGGTACAAGTGTGTAGGGAAATAGTTTTTTTGTGTTTTGTGTTTTGTTTTTTGTTTGTTTTTTTTTTTCCATTTTCTATGACTCTTTGGAGTATGTAAATGTGTTAATGGTAACACCAGTGGATTTTTTTTTTGTGAAATTTCAGTATGGAGTAAAACTAATAGCTGAATCCCCATTACTTTCCATAAGAGTAGGACATTTCTCCTGGACATTGTAATTTGGCACAGGGAATACAGTCGTTTCCCAATTTCCCATGAAAAAAAAGAAGTTAGGCCTAATCATAATCAAGGCAGTAAAGTTTAAATAATGTGAAATCAGGTTTCTCCTTCTCAGGAATCAAATAGAGAGTATACGTTAAGGAGAAAAATGACATTTGGATGCTGTTGATTCTCATTCACTGATAATTTAATTAGGATATGGTTACAACAAAACTAAGAGATGAAAACCTAAATAATGTCTGTATTTCCTCTACTGTTTATTCTAAAGTACATGTATTTCTCCAGTGATTAATGTAGCTTTACATGACATTCTGGAAAGTGCTCTTGAAGAGCAAAGCAATGACATTTGCACAATCAATACAAATCAGGTATTCAATTTCCTCAGATTAATTAGTTTCAAAGTGTTTACCATCTAGTGTTTTTTTCAGTAACCAACCAGAGACTATTGCTGAGACAATGAAAGAAACAGCAGTGACAGGGCACATTCCCAGAAGGTCACTGATATCCATCAATTCTGTTAAGTGTCGATCAGACATGTTGGCAACGTGCATGGCTGATCAGTGCTAAAATAAACCGAGATTTACAACAAAGATTGCATTGCAATGACAAGAGGGAAATGATGAATGCCCTCAGTAAGTCAATGAAACTAATACTGTCTACTATGCATACCCTAATTCTTTTCCATTTTTCTTGTTCATCTTAAAGTTTGGCATATCTTTTACCTGTGCAGATATGCAATGGTTGCCTATATTAAAATTCCTTTACTCATTTTTTTAAATTCTTTTATTCTTTTTCTAGTTATTTTTACTGTAAAGATTATAACATTGTCTCACCAACTGCTAAAGTCAAGAACCATTAATTCAATAATTGCTCAGAGAGCATTTTCTTATTTCTTTTTGACACATCCTCAGCTATCATCATTTTTGTTGCTTTGAACTTTTCCCTATAAAGCTAACAACTGCACATTACAACTTTACTATCATCTATAAAATTATATAAGAAGTAAATTTAGAGTGAGTGATGATATTTTGAAGGCAATAAAGACTTCATTGCTTTTGTTATTAGTGCTTGATACCCACATTTATTAAGAGTGTTGCAGGTGACCCAAACTAACAGCTTGAAATGCACCATCTGTTAAAAAAAAAACCCACTGAATTATAGCAAAATTTCAGTTGTGATGAACATTGAAACCAACTGGAGTTCAAGTTTCTCAAGATTTGTGGGCCAGCTTTTGATAATGAGCACTTCACTTTAACAACCTAAAATTCACAGTCCCGACTTGCTTTGCTTGTTCCATTTTATTCCCTTTTCTTTACTAGTGTCCAAGCCATCTTAGTATTTGACATTCTTTCTGTGTGTCTCTCTGTAGTCTTTGTATGGTCTTTTTTAACTGACATTTCTGTTGATCCAGTGTGACTTGTGTCAGAACATTTACTTTGCCAGATCAACCTGGCAAATTTACACAAGAAAACCACTCCTAAATTTTTCCTTCCTTTTAATACATGATTATTTAATTTGCTAATGGAACTTCAATTTAATAGTATGCATACAGAAAGACGATCAAATTCCTAAAGTGAAATCAATGGAAATACGCATGCAGAAGGAATGTGGATTTGGTTTATTTTTATGACAATTTTGTCATTAAGGAATAAGCCAGAAAACCACAACTATAGATAATATGAATACAGTTGGGCAGATCCTGAGGTTTGTTTTATCTATGGTGGATATTTCACTGTAAACCTTCATTTATGTCTGTGTTCCTTCAATGGAGTTTGTCAAATGGAGAGCAAAACAAAATAAACACTCTTATTTTTTAAATTTATCTATGACCAAGACAATATCTTTTTAGTGTGCAGATTTTCTCTGTGTTTCAAATGAGAAAATTCATGAGCCTTGGATTGTGATCCCCTTATAGTCTTCACAACCACATGCCAGTCAAGATTTTTGCTGATAAGAATCAAAAATCAAAAACTCATATCTATTGCTAGAAAAATCCAAGTTTCTTCACGAGGATTCAGATCTGGCCCTGACCTATTACTGGTGACTCTGCAGCGACTGGATTACACAGTCAGTTCTGCTTGTCATAACATGCTTGAGAATCAAATGAGTGGGTTGTTGGTTGCGCAAAATTCTCAACCTTCATTCCTTTGCCTAGAATGATAAGATCTCATTGTATATCTCCTAGCAGTAGATAAAAGATGAGTCAGTGCATATTATGCCATCAGAGATTTTGCTGAATTCTGAGCAATGCCTCCCACAACGTCATGCTAGAACATTTCCTTCTTCTCTCGCCAGGCTTTTACCTTGGCTACAGAATATCAGGTGGCTGCATGTTTGCACATGCATTTGTTGCTTACACATGCATATTTGCCTATTCTTTATATCAGCTTGTATATCTGTCTAAATAGTCCCAGATATAAATTAGTCATTACTCTCTGAGTAATTATTTGCTGATTTCTAAGATACCAATTCTACTGTGCAAAGAAAGGAGTGGATAGTCTAACTTTTAACCTCTTCTATAGCCTCCATATTAATTGTGATGAATGTCAATGGTGAAATCTGCCCATCAAAAAGGAAAGGTAGGACAGATTCCTGCAAGTCATTAGCCAGCAGAGAGTGCTTGACAAAACCAGGGACAGTACAGGGAAAAAGTACAAGATTTGTTCTATCATTCCTCCATCCCAACTAGACAGCAGCTGTGATACACACAGGGAGGTTTCACTGATATATTCCTATACTACAAACACTGACAGGAACTGATTTGGGTGCTTATGAGGTATCTGAAGTTAGATGAGCTTGTCTGCATCCCAGGTCTGATGCTGAGTGACACACACATCCAGTGGCCTGAAATATTTTTGTTTGTTTGTTGTTGTTTGGGGAGGGGGAGGAGGGGGAGGTTGAGGAGGAAAGATTTGGCACCTTCTCTGATATTACTGGGAACTTAGGATGAGGATCTTAGCAAGGAAACTCTTGTTTTGGTATGTCTTTAATTCATCAAACTATCAGCAAAAGATTTAAAAAACAAAACAAACAAACAAACAAAACAAACAAACAAAAAATAAAACAACCCAAACCTCAAAAACTTATAATTTCACATAATTTTAGAATTATGTTACTTGAGAATATCAAAAAGAAATCATTTTTATTTGAACTGAAACAAAATGCAGGTTTACAAGATGCATGAACTCACACAATGAAACAGGCTGTTTATCCATTTTTAGTAATGTAAAAAGAAAAATTTTGCAGTCAGTACCTTCAATTTTTTTTTTTTTTTTTTTTTTTTGGGGGGGGGGGTATGGTATTAGCCCAACAAACTTGAAACTACACAGCATTTGTTGTTAATGGCAATTAATGGCAATTCTGTGTTATTGTAGTTTGAATGAGATAAATTGCGGGTAGAAAAGGGAGGGTTATCTTATCAGTAATCAAAATACAATTGGAACAGAACCTCTCACAGCTGTTCAATCTATCCCAGCTTTCATCCTCTTCATCTACCTTATCATAACAGTTGCCAATCACCTGATTTCACTGAACTCTACTGGAAGGAATAAAAGAAAAACAGAACCATTATTTTTGTTGTAATACTTTTGTTTCTGAACATGTAGTTGGAAACATAGTTCAGGGAACTGAACTGAACATTGTTCTGGGAACTATGTTTTCCTTACAATTTATCAATTGAAAGTAGCTGGGACAAGATATACAGTTTTTAGTGTGCTCATGATGCAATCCAAGATTTTTAAATGAAACACTCCTGCCTACCTTCCACTATAGCAAAGAAAACCTGAGAGCCATGAGTACAGCTTGATTAAAACCAGATACTTGGAAAGAGGAATGTTGCACCAATGTTTTGTTTCACTTGCACTGGCATAAGCATGGACTCCTTTGACTTGATTCAAAATACGGATGCATATGTTTTTTATACTGTAAAACTGAGAGTAGATTTTAGTTCATTAATGTCAGCACTATTTAGCTACATGACAACCCTTAGAGTGTTCTTGATTTGAATAATTGAAGGAGTCACATGATATTTTAAAGACATAAAGCATTTAGATTTCAAAAGCTAACCTGTTCGCCTTTTATTAGTTGCACATTTTTTTTGTCTCTGAAAATGAATCCAGATTATACTTATTGCTCAGAGTTGTTTTCTTATAAAACATAAGAAATATTAACCTTTGAACTAAACAATGACTTGTAAAGCTTGATTTCATACATTTGTAATGTTATTTGTAATATCTCATATTATGAATTTGATTTTGTGCTCAAGGTTTTGGTATATATTTAACTGTGAACTTTATAAGCAGTTAAACACTACATTATTATAAAATCAGAGATAAAAATACTATCTATAACATTTCTTTTTTTCATGTAGAATCTGATTTAACTAAACAGATTTCTTCCTAAGGGAAAACTTGTCTAGCTTAAGGTCTGAGTAGGAAACATCTTCACTACCTCCCATTTGTGTCCTAATGAGCCCCTAGGTATTAAGGGCAACTTCTGTAACCCTCACGGTTCTCTAAAATATGGCAAAATAATACAGTAAAACAATAAGCTAATGAAAATTGCTTACAAACATTTCTTATCTTGTGGATAAGGAATTGTCTGGATGGACAGATTCAGGGAATTACAGTCAATGTTTCTGTGTCCAGGTGGAGATCAAAGATGAGTAGTGTCTCTTGGGTTCATATTGAGTCTGGTACTGTTTAATACCTTCATTAATGACACAGACAGTGGAATTGAGTGCACTCTCAGCAAGTTTGCAGACGGCATCAAGTTGAGTGGTATAGTTGGCAAAACAGAAGTTCCAGAGAGACCACAACAGGTTTGAAAGGTGAGCCTCCATGAACCTCATGCATTTTGACAAGGCCAAGTGTAAGGTGCTGCACCTAGGTCAGGGCAATCCCATATATTAGTACAGAATAGGAGATGAGTAGACTCAGAGTAGCCCTGCAGAAAAGGAGTTGAGGATATCAGTGGATGAAAACTTGGACAAAAGCCAGCACAGTACACTTGCAACTCAGAAATTCAAATATATTCTGGGCTGCATCAAAAGAAGCATGACCAATAGGTTAAGGGAGGTGATTCTCCCACTCTGCTCAGCTCTTGTGAAGCCCCATCTGGAGCACTGTGTCCAGGCTTGAAGCCCCACAGCACAAGAAAGATATGGAGCTTCTGGAGTAGGTCCAGAGGAGATCCATGAAGATGGTCAGAGGGCTGGAGCACCTCCCCCATGAAGAAAGGCTGATAGAGCTGGGCTTGTTCAGTCTGGAGAAGAGAAGGCTTTGGAAAGAACTTATTACAGCCTTTCACTACTTTTGAAGAATCTTATGAGGAAGCTGAAGATAAACTTTTTATAAGGGCATGTCGTGAAACTGCAAGGGGTAATGGTTTTAAACTTTAGATATAAGGAAGGAATTCTTTACTATGAGGGTGGTGTGGTACTGAAATATGTTGCCCAGAGAAACTGTGGATGTCTCACCTCTAGAAGTGCTCAAGACCAGGTCGGAAGTGGCTTGAGCAGTCCCCATGAAGGGGATTGGATTACATGATCTTTAAAGGTCCCTTTCAACCCAAACTTTGAGCAGTGTGGTCTAATGGGAGGTGTCCCTGCCTATAGTGGGAGGGTTGGAATTAAATGGTCGTAAAGTCTTCTTTCAATCCAAATCATTCTATGGTTCCACGATTCTGTTTCTATTTAGGAATACTAACTCAGCACTATACCTTGAGTAATGTATCTTGAATGTGCTTGGTTAGTTTAATGTGACGCTATATAACCTTAAATTGCATCATCAGCTAGTACTGATAAGTGACCAGCTAAATCCCATTCACTAAGTAGCTCAGATCCAGTTACTAGTTCACCACTTCTCAGCCATTTGTATTACACTGCTGGTATCAACAAGCTATGCTTCAACAAGAAAAACTGGTACTCGTTATCAAGAAAGTGAAATGGTTTAGTTGTTTCTTTGAGGATTACCTTACTATAAACAATTCATTATTGTCTCAGTAAATATCTTATCACAGAGTTATGAACACCTTTTCAATGACTAACAGCATAGAGAGATAGTTGTTTTCCCGTGGTACAAAGTCACATGGGAACAAGACAGGAAGACTGTCATACCTTCTACTCTCTATGGCCTGTATGTAAGTTGGGTCCAACCATTGTACAGAGCACAGATTTTGCTCACTGGCTGTTCCCTCTAAAAAAACCAAGATAGAGATTACTAGTTCATGATCTTAGTATTTTTTGTTTTGTTTTGTTTTGTTTTTGTTGTTGTTGTTTGTTTTGTTTGTTTGTTTGTCTTGTTCTTGCAGGGCGAAAAAGGAACAGTTACGCTATTTGCTCAAAATATTGATCATAATGCAACATAGATACACCTGAGCTAGCTTTAAACTCACTTGTGTACCTGTATTGTCTAATAACATTGTCTGTAAAAGATTAATTGATTTTACTCCTCATCTTAATTTGCCTCCATGAAGCTCCAAGGGTGCTGCTGCAGGTAAGCAGGCAAGCTTTAAGCTTGTGTTTTCTATTTCTAATGATATTTCTTTCTGCTAAGAATTTAGAATCATTGAATCATAGAATGGTTTGGGTTGGAAGGGACCTTTAAGATCATCTATGTCCAACCCGCTGCGATAGGCAGGGATACCTCTCATTACACCAGGTTGCTCAAAGTCACATCCAGCCTGGCCTTGAATGCTTCCAGGGAGGGGACAACCACAAACTCTCCAGGCAACCTTTTCCAGTGTCTCACCAGTAAAGAATTTCTTTCTAATATCTACCTAAACCTGCCCTTTTCCAGTTCAAAACCATTTCCCCTTGTCCTGTTGCCACATGCCCTTCTAAAAAGTTCCTCCCCACCTTTCCTGTAGGCCCCCTTCAGGTACTAGAAGGCAACTATGAGATCCCACCAGAGCCTTCTCTTTATGCCATCTGTTCTGGAAAAACAAAAAACAACCAAAAACAACTAACCAAACAAAAAGATTTAAAAAATTATCAAGCGAATATAAAACTAACTGTAATATCAATACCAGGCAAGTTGTTTGGTGACAATCAAGCAACAAACTACTCAGAATTCCATGATGTTTGAGAAAAAATTCTGAGAAGTTGGGCCAAGAGAAGGCCAGCTTGTTTTTCTCATTCATCCCTTAATAGGACTACACTTTATTCTAAATTCCCAATAATTTAGCGTGACAATTGAAAATTCAGACATAATTGTCCATGATAAAGGAGACTGCATGAGATAGTGCCTTTCCACAGCTTAAAATATTGTGATGTAGGGGAAAATCCAGCACAGATTCAGTTCTTTTTCATTTTATTATATTGCTTTTTTAATTATTGAGCTCACAGTATATAACTGCATAAATTATTTACTCAGGTGAATTAGTCAATATGTACAAAAACTCTTCACAGTTCTGTGATTTAAAAAAAAAAAAAAAAAGGCCTAGTTATACTTCTAGGTAAATCATTATATTTTATATAGCAGCTGGCTTGGATGGACTATGTCCAGCCTTTCTTATATGGGTACAAATTTTCAATTTCAGACATAGCTATCAACACTCCTTCTGTTAACATTTGTTTTTGTAGAATGGAATCCACTCTTCACTTTGATCACATATCCAGCACTTTCAGGAATTGTCTTTTCATATTATTATAATGGATGAGTAAAATCCACACTTTACATCCTTCTCTCTACTGATAGCTCTCGTTTTCTCTGATCTTCAGGTGAGGATTTGGATGATTTTCAGCAAGAGTATGAAAGCATTGAGTGCAGTTAAACAGTCTGTATAGCTCACATATAGACTAATGCAACTCTGCTAATGCAACTTAATCACAACACACAGAAGAAGGGGCTTCTACTACTGACACTCCTTGAACATAATTCTGTGCCAAAGTAGACTAAGAGATGATGCCTAATTTATTTCACTTTTAATGCTCTTCTATTAATCAATATTTTAAATTTCTTTCAGGTAAAACAAACCAAAACTCATTCTACTTTTAGTGTTTTTGCAGTGATTACACAGCCAAAGGAAGAACAAAGAATTTCAAAGAAACATCTAGAATCAGAATGCAAAATGCAAAAAATAAAAATAAAAATAAAATAGAAATTCACATCAATTTTCTGGATTCTGACTATAGTCCAAAAAGGCTGGGAGGAGTGTGTTTCCACCTAAAATTTCATGGCACACGAACAAACATGAAATTTTAACTGTGATGCCACCAGGAAATTATAGTGTAAAGTGATTTAGATAATTCAGTGTCCCCTCAAAAATGTCTTAATCCACTTTGCACAAAACACAGTTAAGCTGTGGAGTTTCTTGACATGGGCTGGTGTAGATGTTCATAATTTCAAAGGTCAGTGTTATATAATATAGAGAGTAAGAAATCCTTGAAAGTTTATTTAATTTAGGCACAGATTCTAGCTCACAGAGTTCCTGAACTTCAAGCTGTCAGAGGTGTAAAGAGTATTCTGGGGAACTAACACCATGTGATTAACCTAACACTACTTTCTCCCACTGTGGAGAACCTCTATTACGAACTCTATTATTATGAGTTTGCTGTGGCTGTGATTGGAGCCAGCATATTTACCACCTCACTGTGTATGCATACAAATACAGCTGTGACTTAGATCTTGAGAAGAGACAAGCTGCAAGGTATGAAGTGTAATTTGACAAAATAACAGTTGACACTCCTTTCTCACCTGGCTGCCAGTGGAGCCTTTCCTTATCCCTCTGCCTCATCTCAAAGCCTCCGGGGCCATCCCAGGTGAGAGGAAATATTTTGAAACAGCATCATTTCAGGGTGACGGGTTTCAAACCTATTTTCTGCAATTGTATTTCAACCTCTAACTTCTTCTAAATACCTTTTGTTTTGAAATAACAGGTAGGTATTTGATCTTTTAAGCAAACAGCAAAAAGAATCATCAGCAATAAGAGGTAAAGGAGTGGATTATCAGCAGTCACGTTACACCTGCTGTCTGGACAGTCTTCATGCATGACCAGATTTGGATTTCTCAAAGACATGTCAGTGTAAATACAACTGGATTTATTTGAGCACCAAATCACCTGAAGCATCAGGCTCCTATTAGGGCAGCATTCAAAAGGACTTCAAAGGTAACTGAAAGTAGTTTAGGATGTTTTTACTCCCATGTCAGCTGAACCACTTCTTAGTGGATTCTTGCTGAATGCTGTCAGCAGAAATGGTTAAACTACAAGCGCTGCTCCAAAAGTAATGCCTCCTGTTTTATTATGTTGGTCCATGACATCACACCCACTATCATATTGGTGGTATGGCAGTAGAGATCAAATCTTTTCCCCAACTTTCTATTACATTTTTTGCCATATGACAGTTGGCAGCAGAGGGGCACCCTGACAAAATATCTGCCAGTGTCAGTGACAAACAAGTCGTGTTCTAGACAGCCATGCACAACTCTCACATCAAGAAATGAAGAGTCTCTCAATCAGCTCATCCACTTGAATCAGTGGATTAGAAACAGAGAGCTGTATACAGAGCTGAAGATCATCTTCAATGTGTTGGAAACAGTGGTGGCAATGTTGGTATATCTCAAAGTTTCTGCCAGGTGGGTCCCACAAATGCTCACACAGGAACAGAAAGATCACTATATGCAAGTTTTTCAGGATCATTTGAACCACTACAAGGCTGAAGGTGACAGTTTCCTGGATCACATCATTATTGGTGACGAGACGTGGTGTCACCTCTACAAGCTGGAGTCAAAACAGCAGTCCAAGTGTAGGGATATGTGAATTCCCCATCAGAGAAAAGGTTCAAGATGCAGCCCTCAGCAGGTAAAGTGATGTGCACTTTTGAGATAAGAAAGGGAGGATCCTTCACTTCTGACAGCTTATATTGCAAGACTGACTAAGCTGAAGGCTCAAACATCCAGAGTCAGGCCAGAGAAGTAAACAGTCTTCCTTTTGCAACAGGATAAAACCAGACCCCATGCCAGTTTCAAGACTGTGGATCACATTGTCAGTCATGGCTGAACTGTCCTACTACACCCACCATATAGTCCAGTCTTGGTGAATTCTGACTAACATCTCTTAGGGCTGATGGACTGTGTGGGCAACATGCTCCTAGAAACAATGTGATCATAGCAGCTGTCAAACAGTTGGTCATCTCCACTGGTACAGATTTTTATGAGCATGGCATAAAGGCTCATGTTCATTGCTGGCAAAAATGCATAATTAATGGTGGTGACTATGTTGAAAAACAGTGTTTTGTAGATGAGAATTTGCTCTATCAAACAGTATTATTGTGCTCTTTGAATCCACTGTAGTTTCCATTGAAATACATAGGAGACATTGCTTTTGAAGTTACCTATACTTGTACACAAATGACAATTGAAAAAGCAACAATATTGTTACAAAACTATCAAAAACATGCAATATTTTGTTCAATGAAATTAGCTGGGAAAGGAAAGCTGGCATGGTTCAAAACTGGTAAATTTCAAATGTGTCTCTTCCCAGCCATTGTTTTTTATTATTATTATTTTCCTCTCCGTTTATAGTTAGAGGTCTAGTCCACATCTCTGATCCTAGGTGTCTTGACTATCTATGTAAATGATAGCTTATTCATTGCATCACAATGGCATTAGCATGAGGAAGTAAGTTCAGTAAATTTTGCATTAGGAAAAAGAAATAATGAAAGTTTTGTTTCTGATGCTCTAGGGCAACATCAGTGTATCATTTGTCTTTCCAATCATGTAAACTACACTTTTCTTACCTAGAAAGAGATTAGAGTTCAAATTCATATTTTCTTCAGACCCTGATAGAATAGATACCTTCAGAGTATGGCCTGTACACTCCAAGTATTAATGAAATGGCCTAGACACACTGAGATGGAAAGCACAGCATGGTACCTTTTATTTATTACATAAAATGAGAATTACTAAAATCTAATATTTTCTGCAAAATCTGCTGGGAATTTTAATTTAATTCACTAATTCACATTCTAAATCTCTTTGTACTTTGAGTGATTTGACACAGGGCAACTTTACACCTGAATTCATGAAACATTCACTATTGGCACTAAATTACAATGCCTGCCTAATGAGTTTAATGAATTGCTTAGGCAGGTTGTATAGCCTCAGTACAAGATAAGAATCTTTTTGGGGAAGAAGCAGAGCACTTTCCATTTTCCTTTCCAGACCCAATTATATTACTCATTCCCAACAGCTCACTGGTTACTTTACTAACTTTCCTACAAAAGAATGCTCCTTTGGTTGCAATATTCAAGTGTATATGTATCTCAACTGCTGTACAGTCTTCCAAATGCCCATACTGACACAAGATACCAAAAGTCACTGTTGATAGATAAGGGGCATTTACACAAAAACCTCGTTTGAAATTAGAGCAGACATTTCTCCTTGATGCTCATATAGTAACACATTCCTGTAAATGGAAAACTCTAGATATTTAGATATATATATATATATCAATTCACTTAAAATTGAACAGGACACTGATTCACTGTTTTCAAATTAAAACACTACTGGGTGGTTCTAAATGAGTTGCAGAGAGACGGATTTCAGATTATATAAATTGGTACAACTCAGTTGCTTTATTACACTGTTACTTTTAATAAACTCAGATTAATTTAAAGCAGATGTGGCCATAATTTAAGTTAAGCTTACTAAGTATTTCTGTAGAATTCACTATCCAGTAGGATTTTGCTTAAATCTGGAATAAACTATCACCACAACAGTAAACTTTCTACATGTTTATCAACTTGGAAGACTATGTAATACCAAAGAAGGACATTACAAAGCTATATTATGACATTCTATCACAGAAGACATTCTTACTAATAAAATTGTTAGGGAAATTATCCCTTGTCTTTATGATCAAGTGATTTCAATATATATTTGAAGATCTTCAAGAATAAGTATTTTGCAGCCTTACAATCAGTGAACTCCGAGTTTTCATGGAACATTACCAGTCTGCATACAATCAATGTACTCCAAAGTTATGTTCATTTATTGTAATCATTTCTGTTTCATGTACCGACAAGTGTATATTCAAGAGAAAGCATTTTGTTTTGTTTTCCTTAATCAAATATAATTCCAGCAGTAGAGTACCATGGCTTCAAGTATAAAGGCAAACATTTAGGTTTATTCCTAGCTAGTCTAATTACGAAAGGCATCAGGGCAGAAGTGTTTTCTTTCTGTAGCCACTAGCACTAATTTGACCTACTGGGGAAACAATTTCTAAATGTCAACATTTGCATGCCTGAACCCTGCTATGAACTAAAAGGATTCGTGTGCAGAGGTCCTGCCTCAAGCTGTGACATACTACTTACCTCCTCAGAGGGAGTTAACACGCTAATTTGAGCAAATGAAATTATAACAACCAACTCTCCATGGTGGTCAGAGGAAAAGCACTCTGACTGTAGTGGATGACTGCAGTTTAAGTGGTATATTCCTTAATTAAATAGTATTATGATCATTGAATATGAATAGGTTCTAAAAAAGGTCTTCAAGCTTGGAAGAAAATATGAACACAGTACCCAGTTACCTAAAGAAAAAGCTTCTGCTGCTCTTTTCAAAAGTATAAGCTTTGAGACTTAAGACAAAAAATTTACACATTTGCTATATATGCTGTTTTCTGCAGATGTATATTCTAGAGTGCACTCTTGAGATTCAGATGCTAACAAGTCTGAATAGCAATATGGTAGAAAGTTGAGGAAGTTTGCATCTGCTCCACTGCTTAGTTCAACTGGTTAATGACCCTTGAGGTCTAATCCAAAGACAAGCAAAGGCAATGGGATTTCACTGACTGTGTTGAAAACTGAATCAAGCCAATGGATTAAGGGTATGATTCCTACAGGACCTGTGTTTTCAGGAACTTCCTCCAAAACATTTACCCTTGTAACCTCAGAAACATTTTTAAAAAAGAATGCACTCTAAGCTAAAACACAGGGCCCTGATAACACAGGGTCGCTTGCTAACACTCTTATGCACAGTGCTCCAAATACTTTTCTTATCTTGTGATTAAATGTTCAATTTAATATGCTTTTCAATGATCTCTGTGGAGAAAATATAACCAGTGAGAGTTTTCTATTTTGCCTCAGTATAACTCTTATGAGTTGAGAGTGATCTTTAGTAAGTGGGATTTGGTGTTGGCTCAAAGTTTCTGTAAGATACACATGTTCTGCTGCTCTCCGTGACATATGAGAGCTCTGTTCCAGAATAATGTTGAATTAATAGACAGCATGTACTATACCTAGCTTGGCTACATGACTTGATTCTACGTTCTGTTATAACAGGAAGCAGTTTCCTAAAGGGGGTGTTATGTAGGTCAGTGGTAGTCAGGAGGTACCCCTGACAATCTCCAAAAGAAATCAAGTCTGCCTCTATTTAACAACCTAAATCGAATACCATTTAAATATTTAAATATTTAAATCTCTGCAAAAGAGATATCAACATTCAACTGGATTACAGCATTTTAACTGTATGTATCAATTGACTCAGTGAAAGAGAAGCCATTATGATTTATGTAGACACAGACACAATTAAAACAGAAGCGCTCTAAATATCAGGTGTTCAACTTGAATCAACAAGCCATGATCATTGAGAAAACTTAGCATGATGAGATATACTATTTCTAAACATAACCCCATACTTTGCAAAGCCCAAAAATACTTCTGTCAATCCACAGGGAAGGTGGCTAGACAGAAAAGAAATGAATTCTCAGTTCACACATCATATAAGTATGATAAAACAGCAAGTTTATATATTCAGGACAGAGATCAAGTACCTTAATTCACATATTATGTCTAATACAGATACCTGATGCAGCAATAAATGAAGCAGAGGTGTTACAGACAAGCACCTCTGACCTCATCCTGTTTCGTTACCCAGTCTTATCCTGTGCATCAAGGAAAACAAAAATCCCTTGGAAATAATAGATAAAAAATGTGTAATCAAAGGTTGTATGGGACTGATTCAGTTCATGAATATGAAATAAATTGCTGAATCCTTCAGTGAGGAGAGCAAGGCTTCCTCTCTGGAATTCAGACGGAGTGCAAGTGATTGTCCAGGCTTTATGTCACATATTCACATCCAGAATTGATTGTGTTGGCCAAGAAATTCAAAGCAGCAGGAAGCGGAACACTCATCATACAAACTTTCAGTCCAAATCATTATAGCTTATGAGAAACTAAAACCATTGATTTATCACAGGATGTACCAGGCATGTGTAGTTACTGTTCAGATAATACGACTTTTACGTATGCATAAAAATATCAATTCTGTTTTCAGTAATGCTCGATAACCATAAAAGCATGAAGAAATGCATGCTTTTTTTTTATTATTCTTAAAATTTAGCACACACTCAGCTTCTACTGAGTTTTTTCTACTGTTTCAGGTTACAAGCATTAAAATGTTTCTGTAAATCAGGAATATAGACGATTTTCTAGGTAGCTGAACTTATACTACGGTGTAAAAGCAAAGCAAAATGGTCAACTTGAAGTTTCCCTACATTAGAAACCTCCATATCTGCATGTACATCCTAATTCCTGTATAATCATGAGTGGTTTACCTCTTAAAATAAACAGGCTCTACCTTATGTCCTTACTGGATTACTGTGAGTAGGATGTTTACGTAAAGGATATAGCTAAGTATTCACCGAACATAACAAAAGTGCAATTCATTCCCATGCATTAGAGCACATCATAATTTGGTGGCTATATTTAAATAAACCAAAATTTAACTATGCCAGCAATTATGATCTAAAGTTAAGACTGTAATTGTGTTCAATCTTTGCCCTCCAGAGTTTGATTCATTCCTATGTTTAACTACACTACCACTACCCATAGAGTGTAAATATGAAGAAATTGGTGGGAGAGAAAGTAAGTATAATTTATTGTCCAGGTGTATTAGATACAAATTCAGTAAATATAATTTTTACAGCTAATAAAACAAGTTACATTGCAATTTACCTTTCATGTAAATATCTAATCATATTTCAGTAAAAAATAGAACTAGAGTTTCACTCTCAGTCACTTACTTGAGCAGTGCAGAAGTATTGCAACACAGAAATAAAGGCTTTAAAGCTCCTTTTAATATCCAAGCTGTGGAATATGCCCATAATATTGAAGCAAGAAAATTCTGAAGTTGTACTCTGTACTCTGGGGAACCACAATGCTGAGTGCCACTGTAGGCTGATGCAGCATCAAAACACTTGAACTTAGAATATCTGAGAAAGTATTTTGTATAGAAAAATGAAGTAATTCTAAGGGGTGATCTAATTGTTTTCTTCAATTCTCTGTTGGGGGATTATAAAGAAAAGAGAACCAGATTCTTGCCACAAGTGCATAGTGTAAGGACAAGAGGTAACATGAACAAATTGTAACAGGGAAATACTGAATGGGATATAAGAAAGAAGTCTTGACTCAAATGGGATACTCAGAGAGGCTGTGGAATTCAAATTTGGCTGGACCAGATATAGAACAACCTCACCTAAATCTGAAGTCAGCCTTGATTTCAGCAAGAGGTTGATCTGGTGTCTTCTTATCCTTATTTCTCCTGTGATTTAAATTTACTAATTTAGCTTTGATAAATTAGGCCCTAACAAGAAATAACAGAGCATTACTGACAAGTTCATCCTATTAAATAAGATTTAAAATAAAAATAAAAATAAAAGAAAGAAAAACATGAAAAAAAGAAGTCTCGTGAGTCTCTCTTAAAGTTGATTGTTCCTGAGGGTAAGAAGCAATTTCTTTACTGTAAGAGACAGCAGAAAGCAACCCCAGTGGACAACAGGAGACATGGCATGTGCCAATTCTTGTAAAGCAGTTGAAACATGCAGTGGAACATAAATACTACTGTTTATGCATTCCTGGACAGGTGAGGATACATAGCTTTCACTAAAAGAGAGAGGACAGAAATCTCTAGACAGAAATCTCTAAAGTTGTACTTTAATGTATGTATGTCAAATTTGTCAGATACAGGAATTCTTACACAATTTAGGTCAGATTCTCAAATAACAGGTATATTAGCATAAAGCTATGTAGATGTTCAGCTATTAATCATGTTTCTTTCATTATCCTCATGTATTTTCAACAGAATCTCTTTTTAAATAAAATTTTAACAATCATGCAAACACAGAAAGGCAATAATTGCTGTGGATTAGTGTTTTGAAGAGCAGCTCTTTATATCTTTCATGTGAATTTTGTCTTCAGGTAGAAAGAGCACACTTCACTGTTGTTACTGCTCTCTACCTTTATTAAATTACCACATTAAGGGCCTTGTGAAAAATCTTCATGGAACAATGTGGTGAATATCAATTAGAAGTTGCACAGGTAAACACCATCTTAATGACAATTAACAATCTCAGTGCAAACTTTGTTTTTTTTTTTTACTTCAGCATTCTCCAAATCTCACTCTAGCTGCTGGCAACACATGCACCAGTCATAAAGAGCACAGTGAGCCTTAAGAAACACAACTAGTTGTTTTATGGTCTATTTTGCAAAATAATAGCATGGGAAAAAAAAAAAAAAGAAAAAAAACAGCTTAGGTACTTAGTGAGCAGAATAAAGAATAATAATACTATGCTAACATAATAGTTTATGGCTATTTAAGATGGGGATGTTGATATAGGAAGACAAAAAAAAAAAAAAAGCCTGCAAGATTAAGAGTAACTCATTTTCCTTTTACAGCCTGTTACTGCATGGCTGAACATTGCTACTAACTTTGTATTTTCACAACGTACTGAATTTAAGAAAAATCTTTTGTTCCATTTGCAGCCCACATGCTGACACAGCATCTCATCTTCTATTGTTCCAACTTCTAACTATTATCTGATACATTTGATGTGCTGAAAGATAAAAAGCACACAGATTCCAGTTACCTTAGAGACAGCAAAAGAAGAATTACTTAGCAAAAAAAAAACAACAACAAAAAAAAAACAGCTGAGACTGGGCAGTTCCTGGCAGTTTTACTCTGGTGTGTGTGAGACCCACAAATGTGAGTTCAGACCCGTAAGCCAGGAGTCTTTGTTGGGGCTCTGTTGTGCACTGAATGATCTCACCCTCTCCTTACTCCCACACACAGAGGTATAGAGGGAAGAGCAGGCTCAACCAGTCCTAAATTCCTTTGCCAGCTCAGACTCCAGATAGATTGTGTAGCAATGGGGAAGAACTGTGGCTCATCTCTATTATTAGACAGAGCTGTTTTGAAAAAAAAAAAAAAAAAAAGATTTATTCAAGGTGAATAAATACTTGTCCCATTTTTCCTGGATGTTGCTTTTCTTGATGAGGAAACATTGACCTCACAACTGACAGAACTGGCTGCTGAGAGACCATGCCTGTGCCCTCTGATAAGGTACAGTGCAAGGCTAAAAAGATTAATTTTCATACAGTTGCCCTGAAAAATTTTGAGAGATAGATGCTTCTCAAAGTCTCAGCCCTTGTAGCCTTAGCTATTTAACTCAACTGTTTTATCTAGGCTAGACACAACCAAGCTGTGTTTCATCAGTATTGCATTCACATGACTTGCATAAAGAGTCTGGAGAAGCTCCCATAAAGTCTGATTAGATCAAACTAATTTTTAAAGAATGTTTTCATGGGAAACAAGTTCCAAGGGTAGGTATGGCAAAAAGCATGAAGTAGGTGACCTGATCAAAATCTGTGATTTATTTATTTATGTACATGGAAAACAGAATTGGTGGTTATGGAGTCATTTCATCATTAGGATTACGGTAGAAACCAGGAATCTCCACAACTCTTCAAGTGATTGTTATATCTACTGAAAATGAAATTCCAGTGACTGTGGTATAAAGAACAAGTGGCTAAGTTGCTATATGACTAAAAGTGCTTTCACCAGTACAAAGTTGTAATGTGGTTCCAGGAAAGAAGAACATTGTTAGTTGGGTTCAAGAACAAAAAGGATATCAAATGAAGGTAGGAGGAAATAAAGCCTGACTCTATTTGATGTGTGTCAACTGTGGTCTCATAAAGCAAAGAAATCTTGGAATGCTTTAAGTACATAATATTTTTAGAGCTTTAATAAAGCAAACCTGAGCTGCTTTTTACCACATTTAAAGATATGTGCCACAGAAGCTAGATTTTGCCATAAATTTTGCCTATTCCAGTAATCTCTAATTAATAAATGCTGATGTGGAGGTGAGCACAACACTCAGCTGTCTGTTCAGATTCCTCTGAATTACTCCCACGTACTTTTCCAAAATGTACAACATATAGTAATGGTCTTGAATTATTCTGAAACCATTTGGTTAAAAAGAAACAACACTGCTATGTCTGCCTTGCTGAATTCATATATTTTTCTTTCTCTTACAGATGTTCAGTTTCTTGTCTTATTGGAGCATCTGTCTACATGAGCTGTCTTCCTTCAGAATGTCCACAATTCTAGGGCAGAATAAGAAACAAAACTCTCTCTGTCAACAATAACATTTACATTCATTTTGCCTAACTAAGCAGTGCAACTGAAAAAAAAAAAAAAAAAAAGCAAAAAAAACCATCCACGAAAATAATACTAGTTAGAAAAGCCTCTATTCGCCCTGCTGGTCATGTACTGGTATTAAAAATCATGTTGCAAATGACCTCTGACAGCATGAAGGAACTGGGGGAATGTTGGTTTCTCTCCATCCAGTTTGGGTGCAGGAAATGATGATGTCACCCACAAGCCACATGAAGTCCCAATAGCTGCTGAAAAAAAAAATGGATATCATATATACAGTGTATATGAACCAGAGGTGGAATACACGTGGGCAATCATTTGGAACAATCATGAGCCAAATAACTAAAAAAAAAAAAAAAAAAAAAAAAAAAAAGTATGGAATCAAAATACAGTCTGGGTGGGATCAAATCATGGGTGGACTAGAAAAAACTTCAAGTTTTACGAGGAATCCAATTAGGATTTCCTGTAATGGCACACTGTTATTTAAAGCAGAACTACTGTGCTACCATGCAAGCTGAAATTCTCTAGATAATGGCGGTGTATATGTACTCTGTGTTATATGGCTGAGAGTAGACGAAGACATATCAGGGCTGACTAAAAGTGAGATCTTGTAGCAAGGAGAAAATGATTGCAATCTGTTAGAATTAGAAACTTGGATGAAACTAAAGCAAAATCTTTCCTCATTTTTTTTAGCAACATAAATTCCAGTATTTTGTTGTTGGTAGTGTCATTGAAATAAAGAGATCTCAGGAGCACAAAAATTCTGTGGGAGTAGGTACAGAGAAAGTGGCAACCACAGACACAACTTCAAGCAAGAGGGTTCAAAATTTAATGACCTGTGTAGGAAGATAAATGAGACTTCATGAGAGAACAGCAATGCTAGCATGAGGACATTTTTAGGTGTGGACAGTGAGCACCCTCGATGCTGATGAATTGCTAGCTGACAAAAAGCTACATCCTGTAATAACTGTGCAAAGCCATTATATATTTTTTTCTGCTATTTTTTTTTAATTATTTTATCACATCCATTTGAATGAATCTTTTATGAAAAGCATGCTCTATTTAAAGTTGAAAAGAAAAGCAGCAGGCACAATATTGCCACTTATCAATCACAATATTTTACCTCTCAATTATATTTAATTTAATAATTGTATTATTTTTACTTCTGTTTTAACTTTAAGGGCTTCTATTGCAAATACTGTATTTTTGCAGGTGGTTTAGGTTACCAACAATTTTCAGTAAGAGCTCTTTCTCATTTTTTTTTTTTCCTGAAAGCTCTTCTCTATACCATTATTTTGTCTAATCATTAGCCTTCCTGGAAATATTAATCATTATGTCTACTAGATTTTCAGAAAGACCTGCGTCAAGTTTCTTTAAATTGCTTCTCTGTTTATTTTAGCCACAGTCTGAATAAAATGATTTGAATAAACAGGTCTGAAGCATATCCTGAATGGTACAGTTGGGATATGAACCTGAAATCCAACATAATTCCCGGCATTATAGCAATAGAATTCAGTAGAAAGAAAGAATTGTATTAAGCTATTACTGCACACAAAAGGGAATTCAGTACAGTTAGCTATGTTTTTCACAGCAAAATGCTTTTTATTGCCCTTTATTTCTTATGCAGAAGAACATGGGTCTAATCTGCTAAAAACCATGAGAAATTTGCTGTGATAGTTTTTTTGACTGATCATACACCCCACTATTTGAGTGTCATTTAGAAAGAGCCAGGTGAGAATATGGGCTTAATAACACCACTAGTTGAAATGTATTGATCTCGTATTACATAGAAAGAACAAGAGATTAAGATTATGGAATATCTAGCCTTAAAAGTCTAAGGCTAAACCAAGACTAAATATTGCAGTGGTTTTGGGACAAGGCACTTCAATAGCTAAATCACTCATGTCCAACTTATTCCTATTTAAGCCAGAAAAGTGATAACAGTTTTGAAGTTCCAGTGTAACATTATCCTCATTTACTATCTTATCCTTGCAATATGAGTAATGAAACCCTGTAAGTGAGACTGTCACAGATGGATGGACATCTCATTCATGAATGAATATTTGTGGGCCATGCCATTTCTGTATTTTAGACCTTCTAAAGAGTTTCTGTTTTAGTGATTATAGTTTTCATTTGCTCCAGTATTCAGTAAGGTGTTCTGATCTAAAACTTTGTATTCTGAAGATTCAAATATACTTTTCATTGGGGCAGATCGTGTTAATGAGAGCACACTTGCCAATCTAGGAACTCACAAAACTTGCATAATTATTTTGTTGGTTTAGGGAACACACAAGGACATTTTTTTTATATATATCACTAGACTAACATGGCCTACAGTGGAAAGCTTTTTGACTACTGGTCTGTGTTTGTGAAAATGGCTCAACCTGTTCTATGATAGGAGTGAGCTGGCCAGAGTTATGGCAAAGGTGCCCACACTTATTATTAGGCTCTACCTATTGACTATAATTAAAATCTAACCAGTTTGATAGATGTATCATAAAGTAGTGGCTACTAACGTGCTGGCACTGACAGCTCACACACAGTATTTATTGTCTCTTGTTTTATGGCTTTCGAAAACAAAAGGACTGGTTAGCTAAATAAAACTAGTGTAAGAAATAGACCAAAGTATTTTGAATAAAAACAGCTTAAAACCAGTTTAGTTGAATAATAGAATAGCTCCATTTTGCTCATTGAGCACTATTGATTTTTTGGCATGGAAGAGAAAAAAAAATAACAGATGGTGAAAGAAATAAATTAAGCTGCTAGTGATGGAATACAATATCACACTGAATTTTAAAGAATGATGAACACAAATCCTTTTAAATAGACATTCACAGTCAGTATAAGAGGTTCCTGTTGTTGAAGTTTTGGTTTATTTTCTAGTTATTAGAGGTTTTACATTCAATACAAGTCCAATATGAATTCAGAATAGAAATCCCAGGCAATGCAGAAGAGATCCAAAGGTAGTCTTTTCAGTGGGATCAAACATAAGCTAAAATTACTGCATATATCCTCAGATTTTAAGAACTACAAACCACTACTGCTGAAAATCAATACATTTAAGAAAACAGAACAAAACAAAACAAAAAAGTAAGATGTTTTCATGTAAATGATTGATCAAGAACTGCTGTGAGAGCTGCTAAATTAACCTATATTCAGAAGCAAAATTACAATGTCCAAACTCGTCCTGATAAAGTGACTGCTACTCTCTTTGTTTCAGTAGAAATACACACTCTTTAGGAATTCTCAGGTTGACTCTTCAGTGATAACACTTCCTTTTTTTTTAAATGTGACCAAATCATCCTTGTAGGGCTTCGTAGGGCCACAGGCACTCTATAAAATGTAGAGATATTTATTTTTCGTGTAATGAAAATGATGCTTCCTCAAAATACTCTCATTTTTCTATAAGTTAACATTCTCCCAAACCACAACACTCAGTAATTGCTTCAGAAGAATTATAATCTTCCCCTAAGTTAGTGAAGACAAATTCCTTCTATTGTCCATGGTTATCATTCATTATTTATAATATCAATACTTTTCTCTGGCCCTCCAGGCAATGGTTCAGAGACCATTTGGTAACCATTTAGCAAATGAAGCATGAAGAAGTTTAATTTGGTTTTGAAGGCTCTAATCGTGATTGGGAACTAGGCTCCTCTTCCTGAAATCCCCTAAGAAAACTTGCACTGAATTTCAGTAACCTTGCTGCTTTAAACTCTATGGAAAAATCACTTTATAAAACCTAGGGATTAGTTTGCATTTGCTTTTGAGAAACACGTGTCAAAGACAAGGATATCAAAATGTTTCAACAGAGATAACTGAATGCTATTTACTCTATTGGGAATTTTTAGAGCATATGACCATGTTTTCAAGGTTTACAATATCCAGTTGTACTTGTTTATTCCAATATCCAGTTAGATAAACTTTATTCACATTGATAGGAGTGAAATAAAAGTCTAAAATAAAAACAATATTTTGTTTTTATTTTAGACCTAAGTCTCTTGTTACAGATCACCAGGTCACATTTTCTGTTTCTTGCTATATTTCCTCATGCCTCACAGGAGATGTAATGATCAATGTTACTTGACAGGTATTGCTACCTCTGGCCATTAGACAACATTTGCTGCATCAGACTTCACCAACAGACATTGTCTGCATGAGTGGAATAATTTCCAGAACTCTGGGCCTATCGTGTCTGTCTCAAGATGGAATATTTTCACTATAGCTGATGCCCACATCAAATGAATCTCATTCCTGAACAGTTTTATATGGCCTAAGCATATGATATTATACAGCAGCAAACTGTTCATAAACACATTAATCAACTTAGCAAGCTCAGAGCTGATCTTCAGACACATTTTGTGTATGCATCAAATGTATCTGGCATAAAGACACAAATTTCTTGGGAGTTTTGTGGATCATAGAAAACTGTGAGCTATGGCTTACAAGATTTTGTAAGATTCCTATACTAAATGTTGCAATATACCTCTGTATGTTTCTTACCAAGCAAGACAAACTAACTTCTAAGGTCATTTTCTACCCCTGATGCTACTGGACCTCTGGTTCCTGATTGACAAAATAAAACCATGAAACAAGCCTGTAATAGAAATAGAAATAGCCACACATACTCAAAGGAATATGTGTTGAATACATTCATCCACAAAAGGAGAAAACAACACCTGTTCATATGCACATTACAACTTGAGGAGTAGGTGACCACTTCCATGAATAACTAAGAAAATACTGCTCTGAATAATCTTCGTAAAATCTTGAGTCCTTAAGTTATAAATGCTACCCATGTCTGAGCTCTCTGCTAGTTAGATATCAAAGTTTATTTGCTCTCATCACTCAGTTAGGGTACTGCACACCATTCTTGGAAGATGTTGAAGAGTATTAGTATCTTACAAGATATCTCTGATGAAGACAGAGATAATCTCATGTGCCTGAAAATCCCTCAGGAAAATGATCAAGATGACAAGGCAGAAAATTCTTACTTGAGATGTAATAAAATAGGATGTGCTGAGAGTATGAACTGTGGTTTTCACGCTGATAGAGATGAGTGGCCCTCTGACCCAGTATAGTTAAAAATATCAGGAAACTAGTGTGGCCTAGTTCTTCAGGACATTAAATTACACTATGTTAAGAAAAATAAACTGCTACATAAGGAAAAAAAAAATGGGTAATATCTGTCCAGGTGTAAACAGTTTGGATTTCAAGGTTCAATATTTTTCTTTGTCTTCTTTTTTTTTTTTTTCATTTGTTTCTATATACATATCCTTCCTATAATACAATGTAATTCCAATATTTAGCTTAGTTTGTACACATATATTAGAATATGCATGTGCATATATACATTAGAAAGCATAGAGACTATCTTGACAACTGATTAAAAATGATCCATGAACAATGGATGTAATTAAAAAATATATAGCATGGGCCAGAGATGAGAAGAACATATAACTTTTAAAGAATGAATGAGCAATATTGTTTTAATTCAGCCTGTCTCTTAAAAGACAGTATTTTCAAAGGTGTTAAACTCTTTAGCTGACTAGCCACCTTTGAAAAAACAAAGTTCAGAGCTGCTTTAGAAATATCAAAGTGTATAGATAAAACTGCATATAATTTGAAATCAGTCTATCAAAAAATCTAAAACTTCATTATCACTCAGTCCTGGTTTTGCTTAGAAGAACTCCAAAAAGATCTGCAGAGTTAAGATGGCTGAAAACAGAACAACATTAATCAGTGCAATGTTCAGCCCTAAAAGGAACATGATAACTTCTTGCCCTCTCCATAACATGGGCAGCCTATGATGGTGGTAGGGAAACTTTATATAAAGGCCTTCCTGAGGAGCCCTTGTAGTAAAATCTGGTACAATTGCACACTGGAACAGATCTGTACAGGATTCTGCTCCTGTTTCTGTTCATAGATCACAGATCACAGATCACAGAATGGCCTAGGTTGGAAGGGACCTGAAGAATCATGAATCTCCAACCCCCCTGCTGAGCAGGGCCACCAACCTCCCCATTTACTAGACCAGGTTGCCCAGGGCCTCATCCAACCTGGCCTTGAACACCTCCAGGGACGGGGCATCTACCACCTCTCTGGGCAGCCCGTTCCAGCACCTCACCACTCCCCTGGTAAAGAACTTCCTTCTAACATCCAACTTAAATCTTCCCTCTTTCAACTTAAAACCGTTCCCCCTTGTCCTGCTGTTATCTACCCTTTCAAAGAGTTCACTCCCTTCCTGTTCATAGGCTCCCTTCAGGTACTGAAAGGCTGCAATGAGGTCACCCCGCAGCCTTCTCTTCTCCAGGCTGAATAAGCCCAGCTCCCTCAGCCTGTCTTTGTAGGGTAGGAGCTCCAGTCCTCTGATCATCTTTGTGGTCCTCCTCTGGACCCTCTCCAACAGCTCTCTGTCTTTCTTGTACGGGGGGCTCCATACCTGGACACAGTACTCCAGATGGGGCCTCACAAGAGCAGAGTAGAGAGGGACCCTCTCATCACCTCCCTGTCCCTGCTGGCCACCCCTCTCATGATGGAGCTCAGGATACCGTTTGCTTTTCGAGCTGCAAGAGCACACTGCTGGCTCATGTTAGAAATGACCTTGTAAATAGTTGTTAGGCTTGAAATAATTCAAAGTGAATGTTGTTTTAAATGCCTTCCTTTGTTTAGATCCACAGTCGTGTTTGGTTTGGAAAAGCCCAATATACTGGTACTCTCTTACGATTACAGAAAGTTTAAAGATGTTCTCTGAACAGAAATAAATACAGAACTTCCCAGTACTTGTTTTATTTCTTTATATTTCAATTATGTTTTTTTTCCTCAGCTGTCAATCTCAGTGGCAGCTGCTAAAGCTACTTATTTTTATTCCTCAAAAATAAAATCTTTTCTTTTTTCTTTTTTTTCTTTTTTTTTTCCAACAAACACTCGGAACATTTTCTTCCATAAAGTCTATAAATTTTCTCCTTATACTAACCTACTTCTGCTTATGATGTCTGTTTTGTGCTAGAGAGGTCTCCAAACTATTGCCTTGGCAACCAATAAACATTAATCCATGTGAGATTTTCCTCTTGAAATACTTTCTATATTGGAAATGTTATGTAGGAGGTAAAAATCACTGGAACTGGAAAAGATGTTCAGATGATTTAATTCATATTCTTTTTTTTTTTTTTCTTTTCTCCTTTTTTTCCCCCTGGATTTTGCAACAAAACAGTCTTAGATATTTCTTTTATGAGAGCAAATTCACTGTCAGCCTCATGGAATTGGCTCCACCGGGCATGCTTGTACATGGATTTATCCATCCCAGAAGACTTTTTCAGAACCTGAGCAGTCTAACAGAACACAATGAAGCTCCCTTGAGGCTCAAAGTAGCTTGTGTGACATCAGGTCCTATGTTATTTTCTGTTAGCATTCTTAATTTTCAGTAAAATATATTTACAGTATGGTTTCAAAGAACCAAATCAAAGACTATAAGAAATATTTTAAGCTGGTAGGCGCTTATGCAAAAATTGGTTACTTAACCTTAACAGTACTGCAGGTTAAAGCATTTTCTAATTTGCATAGCAAGATTCAGTGCCATTGACATACCACTTAAATTATTTTATCAGAAATTTCAGGCAAATAACACTGTACTTTGTCCTGATTCTCCAAGTAATGCCAGCTGCTGGGATTGAGCTTGAAAAGAGAAATCATGTTGTAACATCATCTATAACCAAAGACTATGACCTAATTCGTAGGCAACCTAAATAAACTGGAAGACATTTAATTTAATAGGCTCCAGATTACACCTTCATAGAGTGACACTAAGGAATAGAATTTATGCAGAATCTCACAATCAGGAACAACTAGTTTAAAGGACTAATCAAATCCACTGATGTCTTCCAGTTAGCTTTGAAAAAGAGCCAGAGTATGGAAAGTAGTAATACTAGCAGAAGGTGACAGAGGTTGAGGATTAATGTGGTGAGGCCCAACATCCTAATGCTGTTGCAGTGTACACTTCAAAGTCAATTTACATGCAGAAATCTTTATTCATAAGAGCAAACACTTTAGAGCACTTGTCAATATAAAATAACACATTGCTTGAGTCTCTGAAGACATGATGTGAACCATAATGTGTGTTATTTCAAAATAACACAGACCTTGTCACTTATTATTACTGTAATAATCTGTATTTGAGTAAATCAACAATGGTAATGAGTACTTACATCAAGGAAACAGCAGTTCTAGCAAAGGAGAAATTTTTTTTTTTTTTTTTTTTTAATTGTATTCCTTATGGAAAGTAAAGAAAAGCTTTTGTAAATATGGACTTTTGTTCCAGACTTACCTCCTGAAGAAAGGTTAAACCCCTTAGAATGAGTAGATGATTTCCTTAACATTCAAACACAACATGGGATTAACTTTTCAGAAATGTTTTCTGTGCTTAATAACACTCATATATTCATCTATGCCAGAGCCTAGGGGACTGCACAGCTTGTTTTGGAAAACAGTCATTCTTCTTGTATGACACCTGGAAGTCCCCTGATAATCTAGAGTATTCCAGCTGACTAGTGTAACAAACTGCACCTGAAACCACAGATTATATACATGTATATGGAGAGAGAGAGAAAGAAAGAAAAAGAGAGAAAGACAAAGAGAGAGAAGAGAATGCACAGTGTTTCAGCATCAGTCAGAATGAAAATGAGATTGCATCTTCTCAACAGCAATTTTGTGAGACAAAGCTGACTTTTCATACTGAAATGAATGAACATAGCGAACTTTAAAAAATGTTCAGCCTTCACAAATAGGACATTGCCTGATGCAAAGACAGAGAGAAATTTTGAAAACAGAAATTGTCAACTTTTGAATGCATGATGGGAAATAATCATTTAAATAATCTTTTAGACCAAGGTTAAGCTATAAAAGTGACTATTTTTTTTTTTTTTTTTTAATCTAACAATGCCTTTTTTAACTGTCTGAAATGAACAGTCTTCAAAAGCATTTCAATTCTCAGCTGCAAAAGCAAGGCAGTCAGGAAGGTACCTTTCAAATGACTAAACCTGAGAGTGAAATAAATCTGGATATACTGTTAAGAAATTGTTCATCATTTCTCTTGATATATATTTAAATCTCTATTGCTTTCTTACTAGAATAAAAATAAAGCAAGAGTAAGGCTTTTTGTTTCAGTACTTAGGCATTTGGTTGAGCCTTGAACTAAATACTTGTATTATTTATCGATTGTACCACTTGTTCTGAAAAGCCCAGACAGAATCCCATTGCGCAAAAATAGTTCTTGCCTTTGAAAAATATTCACTATCACTGGAAAATAAAACAAATGTGTAAGAACATTAGTAGTAGACTGGAAGCCAAGGAACGAAAGTATTGTCTGAGGTCTCACAGAAAGTTTATGTTAGAACGTGAAATTGAAGACTATCTGTTTTAGCCACAGTTTTCCTGATTTTATTAATGTCCTTGAAGCACGAAGGCAAACACTCATCTCAGCCTATCAAAATCTTGAATGCTTTATTCTTTAAAAAACTGAGCAATAGCTCTCAAGTGTGGTATAATCTTATGTAGCCAGGCACCTCATCTGCTTTCTAAGAAGGAAGAACGTAATGAAATATACAGATCAAATAATTTAGAACTTACTTACGTAATAGTTCAGTTCAACATACTGTAACAAATAACAATCTTTTTTTCTCTAATTAATTTATTAAATGACATTAAAGAATTAAATGCATTTTTAATGCTATTTTTGTTGCAGTGAATGCTGACGACTATGTTTTGGCATTAACACTAGCTGTATGTGTCGGGATGATTTGGAGCTTCACAACTCAAACAGGAGCTTCATGAAGCACTGCTTTTCTGGGACACTATAGCTTCATAGCAGGAATAAGCAAAGCTGAAGAATTTCTTATGCCTCAAGGGAAATTACAATATTCCAACAGCTGTTTTAAAATTAAGACAAACAGTCAAAATGCTGAACTTTTCACAGAGTGGCAACCTAGAAAAAAATGAAATTCAGGAATGTACAGCTTTTTCTTTTTATCATTTCACCCGTTTCTTCTGGTCTAGGTGTCTAACTTTGTTAGTTTCTAACAGGGAAAAACAGCCCAGATATGGCCAAGTCATATCCTCAAACTGAGAAATCTTGAAATGTTTCTGAGTGTCCTGTCTTGCATGGCATCTTCTGATACTGATCTATACAAAGATAAACACCTTATCCTTGATTCTTACCAGTTGGTCAGGATTCAAGGCTGGACTGTATGTCTTATGCTGTGCTGCTATCATGTAATGCTTATGCTGTTTTCTGAGGTACTGTCAAAGATTTTAACTGGAGTTATGGTCCAATGCAGAAAAGGAAGGGAAAGCAAGCACCTAAACCACATGAAATTCTTATAAACTTTGCTGTAACCCTGTTCACACACAGTTTAATGTCAGATGAGTACAAAATCATGTGCCTTTTAGCAGTGCAATGATCCAAAATATGTTTTCATTTGGATAGAACTGGTGGAAAATTTTGATTAAATGGAAACTTCCTTTTTCATTGACAATTCATTTTGATGGAAAACGCCTGCTTAATCCTTGTAATACACTACCAGACAGTCCCACAAGGCAAGTTCTCTGTTTATGCATGACTTAGAGAGAGCAACCATCAGCCAGGTTGCTTCAGCACTTTCCTGTTGCAGCTCAGTTCTTTCATGCCCGTTCAAACCTGGAGTGCCAGTTGTGGTGAATGAAGCAGCATGAACTGGTCACTCACTCATTTCACACACACCACAAATCAATTCCTGTATGATAGTGCTTTTCATTTACCACATATGCTGAACTACATTTGACCTGGTGGTGAAAGGTTTCATTTACCATTACAGTCGCTTCAGCTGTGCAGTCTCCAGTCTGTACGCTGATTTATGGATGGATGGATTTGCATATGGCAAACATCCACACAGCTTTATAAGTTAGCATTTATGCCAATAAATGTAAAGTTAAGGCTATGATACTAGCATGAGTAATGTTTTTGTTAGAAACAGCTCTGTTATTTTTTTTTAAAGCACGTAAGGATAGAATTCCACTCCACTTCCAGTTTAAAACACAGGGAGACTGCAAGAAAAGAAACAACCTTTCTTTATGGTCATCTCATTTCTTACTGGCTGAGTTCTGCTGTTCCTTAGCAGGTATATCTGGGGATCATCTTATTCCTGGATACAGAACTGTATATAAATCTTGACACTGGTGGAGAAATTTCCAGGATAGTCTTGGAGATGGAACATTAGAACAGCAATATCCAACCAGACCAAAAGCCAGTATCATGCAGTGACTACTGATGAACATCTATGGATGATTAAAGAAAGAAGATGAGAGCAGAAGACATAGTTCCTGGTAGCTCTCAAGTTACACCTGAAGATTTTTTTTATTTTTATTTTTAAATAACATTTGATCTCCTTTATATCTGGCCTCACTGATTGCTGCAGAAGGCTCATGATCAGGTAGTTTCAATACAAGCGCTGCTAACACCCTTTATAAATACTAAAGCCAATGTCCTGGTTTTCAGAGCACCTGATATTTTTACTGTAATCAAGCTATCACTCTCCACAAAGTACATGTGCATGTTCCAGTAATATTAACACTGTCTTGATGAAACTTCCTGGCAAATACTTATGCTCTTTGTTTCCTGGTATGAGCAAAGGAGAAAAGATCCACCTCCCACCCACATTCTGTAGCAGCTTTAGGAATGCAAGACCTTTCATGCTTAAATCATCTACTATGCAATGAAAACGTTTATACCCACTGAAACATAAAACACATCATTCATTATTTTGAAACTTAATGTTGAATTAGACATTTACACTGAGGAAGTGCTAAAAATAACTTGCAGCAGGGTGTGGTGTAATTTTGCACTGTTTATGAATCTGGTCCAAGCATGGTTATGTAAATATCTTTATGTTTGTGTATATTATGTAGGTAAATGCATACATACACCTAAGGAGGCTCTCAGAATTCAGAGACTTTAGAAGGTTTGTTCCCTTAGTTCAGCTCTGCAGAGGAAGAGGCCGAGCTCAGACATGCCCCATACCCCATCAGAACAGTTGGGTGGGAGAAAATGTCTGATTTCAGTACAGCAAGGCAAGTGAAGGAGTATCTCATGTCGCATTTATACTCCACATACCCTGCTGCTGGCTGGTTCTATTTAACAAGTGAACAGGATCATAGACTGTCCTACAGCAAGTGGCCTCCTTGACAGACACAAATCTTTTGTGTATATGTTACTATATAATGAATTTTCTACCTGCTAATATCAGCTAGCACTACTAAAGTGTTAGGATGCCGCTGTTCCACAGCAGCATATATCTGTTTACTAAGGAAATACTCTGTGGGTTGTACTGATTACTAACACAGTTTAAGTAACAACCCTAAATGAAATTGATGTCTCGTTTCAGCCTACTGCAAGGCTTCACAGCCACATTCACCAGAGATCAGTAAAGTAAATGTTTTCCTTTTTGGATTTTATGCCACAAATGATTTCCACTCCTATTTTTAATAGAAAGCATTCTTTTTATTTCCTCCTTTAAAAGTATATCTATTATAAAACATGAAAAATGTTATTGCCCCACCACTCTCTACTGCATTTGAGAGTTTCTGCATTTTCTTAAGATATGATGACATAGGCCACAATAAATTTTGGGGTAATAGAAATGTCTCCATAAGTGGATAGAATCATAGAATCACAGGATCTTCAGAGTTGGAAGAGACCTTTAAAGATCATTTAGTTCACTTCCCCTGCATGAACAGGAACATGCACAGATAGCTTAGGTTGCCCAGGGCCTGATCCAGCCTTGCCTTGGAAGTCTTCAGGGATGGGGCATCCACCAAATTTCTGGGCAACCTGTTCCAGTGCCTCACCACCCTCACTGGAAAATGCATCTAATACATCTGAGAGGTTGAGATTTCTCTTGCTCTTTTGCAAAGTGTTCCAAGAGACCTCTGGCAATACGTCTGGAGTGAGGGAGCACATGGCCGGTGCTGGCAGGTCCACTTTGTCAGATTGACGTTTGAAAAGGAGCAGGGATTCCTCACCCATCTGCTAGTGTTAGCAGCTACTTAGAGTGGCAGGAAAGCAGCTCCGGAATCTCCCGCTGCTTTGGAGAAGAGCTCTTGGGTCTTCTCAGATGAGCGCATGTGAGAAGCAGGCAGATGCAACTTTCACTCAAAGTGCCTCAAGCTATAGCTATAGTGAGTAAGCAATGCTCCAGTAACAGACAAAAGTTTCCACAAGGCTGTGACCTTTTCATAAAGATATGGGAATGGTTATTGAAACAGAACTATTTCATTACGGAAAATCTATTGCAAGACTGAAGTATTACTTATCTAAAGTTACTGTGCTAAAATCAGTGGAACAGCTTCAAGGTTGACTTATGTCTAATTTGTGCTCTATGTTATGTACACAGACAGAATTCTACGTAGAGTATTTGAATTGAAAGACCTTTAGACGGGAAAATTGAGATAAAGCAAGATACAATGTACTCAGTTGCTCACAAACTCGGTTTAAACTTGCTTTGACATTAAAATAAATAAATAAATAAATTGATATTGATACACATTCCAAAAATGACTCAAAGATCCACCAGACTGAGCCAGCGTTGCTGTGGAGACTTCACTTGACATTTTTGTGTCCCGCTGGACATGAGGATGCTCCAAAACACAACAAGGCAAAGAATGCTCTTCTTGTGGTATTTTAGAGCACTGTGGATCTATGGGATAAGTAGAATCAAGAGAGACTGTTACTAAATAAAAACTATTTAATTTGGAAACAGAACAACATTTTGAATAGTGTTTGTCTCATTTCTTCCCATTATCTGGGCAAAGCTCAACAATTTCAAGTGTTCCGAATAATTGCTTGTTTTTTTTTTCCTGGATTATTATTCCACATGTGAAGAAGAAAATATATAGCCTCCTAAAAGGGCACTTCACACCAGAGTGCCATGTATATTAAAATCAATGGGACTAGTCATGTGAGTAGGAGTTTGTAACATCAGTTCTTTTATTTTCATTTTTAATCTCCTCGTAAACACTCAGACAAATCACATTTCATTACAGGAATATTAGTGTGATTTAGCAAAACCCAGAGCCTTTGAGTAATTGCCCTTTCTAAATTCAGTGAATGAAATTGCATTCAACTTTGTCTCTGTGAATCCTTCTCAGCATAATTTAACCAGATCAAATTAATGCACAGAATCTTTTTGAGAAAAATGTGTGCTATAAATGATTACAGGGGTGACATGAGCTATTTACTGAATTATGGAGCTTGAATGAAATACATCATGGTATTTTCAGGTAAGTAGATGGAAACTACAAAATAATATCAAGGAAAATCATTACTGCTGGGTAAACTATAGCAACAGTCCCACGTTATCTCGTGATTAACAGGTAGGTACATAACTCATATCACTTTCTGAGGTGAACTTTACTTTGGAACCATTTGTGCCTGCCTAATCACAGTTTTTGGAGCTGTTTCAGACATGAAAGGCTTAGTAAATCTTTCTCTTTCTATATATACACATGCCAATTCTAAGCAGACACAAAGTATAATAAAACATATAGAAAACTGTCTGGCACAGAGCCTATTAAGATTTTTATTTTACTCCATGTTCCTTGATCTTCTACTGTTTATTTTCATTTATTTTGCTCCTCTGCGTGCATGAAGAACTGTACTTTTTTAAAGGATACATTTAGCATTAAACTAAACCATCTACCTATCCTACCTGGTTAAACGCATACTGAAGCACAACAGTGGAGAATAGAGAAACGCTGAGTGGTTTGTAAACCAGATCCAAGTAATGAATTATTTTGAATGCCTCTTGGGACAGATACTGACAGACACGATTCAGAATAATATTCATATCCTTTATGTTCATTCCACTCCATCCACACTGGTTCTGCAGTAAAGGCCTCTTAGATCTTGTTCTTTTTTTATTATTTCTTTATTTTCTTTCTTTTTTTTTTTTTTTTTCCCCTTGGGGAGGAAGAAAAGGCGGCTCTTTAAGCTTTTATATATATATATATATATATTTAATATTAAAAGAAGCAGAAAATGTGTAGTTGTGGAAGACTTGATATTGCTTTGTAAGATTCACTTTTCCTCAAATGGTCGTTATTACAATAAATCTATTTAAGGCGTGGGAGTTTCCATACCTGTGAATAGGTTAAAGTCTTACGGTGCTGCTTTTCATAACACTTTGAAATGCAACAATCTCTGTCAGGAGCTAGCTGCAGAATTATTTACATATCTCTCTTCCTATCTCAGCTGACCATTCACATGCAAATAAGAGCTTTGACAGCTCCTCAGCACATTTATGAAACCCAGTGATCTGTCCATTTTTCAGTTCAGATTGAAGAATATGACAATACCTTAGAATAAAGGCCTGTCAGACTCTAGATTAGTTTCCTACTCTGCAATGCTGAATATGGGAAAAAAGAAAAAAGAAAAAAAAGAGAAGAGAAGAGAAGAGAAGAGAAGAGAAGAGAAGAGAAGAGAAGAGAAGAGAAGAGAAGAGAAGAGAAGAGAAGAGAAGAGAAGAGAAGAGAAGAGAAGAGAAGAGAAGAGAAGAGAAGAGAAGAGAAGAGAAGAGAAGAGAAGAGAAGAGAAGAGAAGAGAAGAGAAGAGAGAAAAGAAACAATGAGAAAATGGAATAGAAAAACTTGAGTACAAAGTGAATGCATTTTGGTCACAGTATTAGAATTAGTTTCTCAAGAATGGGCTGAGAGAGAGCAATTTTGAAAAGTATTTGAAAGGCAGAATTGACTTAAGCTATTGTTTTTTTCTCCATCAGTCAGAATCCAACAAAACAATTCAGACTTCCAAGAAAACCTGATCTTTTAGAGTAGGTTTAATTCACTGCATGATGGATGCACCAACATGATGTCTAGGGATGAAAGTGAACAGAAGATACCTTTCTGCTAAAACATTATGTTTGGGAAAAACTTGAGTTGTGCTGCTGAGCACTTGCCCACAGTACGGACTTACTAAAAAGTGGTCCCATAACAGCTTATCTCTGCACACCACAGCCTCATCATTTGGCTGGTACATGCAAGCAATCCTCTGCTAAATCCTGATGTCCAAAGAATCAAACTGAGTTGCTCTGTTCAGGACAATATTGTCCTTTCATGGTGATTATCAAAAAATATTGTTATTCTTCCTACTCACTAGCTTTTATTTTCAAAGAAAATTTGTTTTAAGACTTTAAGTTCCAGTGTCTTACAACCAGAAACAAGTACATGCTTCCTAGCCTAAAAAGTCACATTTCACTTCTCCTCATACAATTTACATACATTGATCACTACCATATGTCTGGCATAAGGTAAAATAGTTTGTATGCATAGTAATGGTGGTGAACCTACAGTGAAACAAAATTCAGCATTTGTCATATTCCTACACAATGACAGAAGAAGGTTTTAAGAGAATGGCAATTATGAGAAATGTCCTTTAAAAAGCTGTTTATAGTCTATCTATGCAAATCATGTTAAAAAATAGAAGGTGTATTGCTCAGTCTTGTCCTCATTCTCTTTGGAGCAACATCAATTAACAGTATCAGTGGTCTAATTCCCTTCCCTCTTACTCCACTGCAGACACAATCATTTAATGAAATTATATTTGATTTACACAAGGATAATTGCTGATAGCTTAAAATTTCTAATATAGATTAGTAGTACACATGAGATTTGATAATGAGAAGGCAAATGCAAAAGTTTCTTTACTTCAGTAAACTGAATCTTTTGTGTTGGTTTCTGATGATCTGAATGCCAGCCTCCGGAACTGAATTTAGCTTTTCTAGCATCAGCAAAACCAACACAAAAAACATACTTTGATAAGATATCTTAGTCTAACAAGTCAAACTGCAGAATTTTGCCTCACCAAAGCCATATATGTCTCTCTTATGTATTTCTTAATTAATAGCATGAAAATTGGTATTTTATTGTAGAAGAAGAATGTTATTCAAAGTAACCATGACATCATGTAAGTGGCATGAGAAAACGTAAAAGCAAAGCAAAGAAATTCCTCGTGTTAGTTCACTAAAGGTAATATTTACATGTCTCATACAAGATATGTGGAGTATACGAACAAACATTTTTATCTTCACAGAGACCAGGATGACAGGGGGAACACGTGATCTCTTATTTATTTTAGGAATCTTACAGAGATACGTAATTCCCTTTCTGAATTTATTATATCAGCTAGTCCTCATCATGAGGTTTGAACTAAGGCTGTTAGTCTATAGTTTTCCATTGAGCGAGTCACAAATGACAGGCAATTATATCTGACTGAGCTGATTACCAAATATTTCCCCAGTGACAGAGAAAGGATGCACTCCTGGAGATGGTTGGAAAGCATTTGGGGCATGAAGAGTGAGAAAAAGGGCTGTGTATAGAAAGAAAAAGAAGTTTAGAGTCCAGAATCTCTCGGTAAGCACGTATGCATGTAAGGGCAGAGGAGTATTAAACACCTCTGTTAAGATATATTCAGACTGAGTGGAAAGGGAAGCGTCCAAAGGTTTTTAGTTTTGTCTGATAAGCACACACACACAGAAAAAGCATTACCTTACTCTCCCTTTGTTTTTAGTTGATTATCTGCTATGGTTACAAAAGTAAAAAGGAGAGGTCTAGTTTAAACTTAGAGAACCAGGCCAGGTTCTTGCATAGTTCTACATACTTTTGTAGACAGAATTACAAAGACTAAACACAAAGTCTCCTTTTCTTCAGATGGATCCGTCTGTAATCACCTTCACTGTGTGTTCATTGTGAAATAAAGGTATAAACTCAAAAAAATATTGTGAAGTGATCCTGTATAGAACCATCTGAAATATCTAAATTGCATTAATATGGCCTTTCTGGATAACAGGCATGTGTTTCATGTTACAAACAAACAGAGTGAATATAATTATTGTAATGACTTTAATGTACCCGTAAGGTCTTTGTATGTTGATCAAAACTAAGTTCTGACTGAACTTTGAATATATACATTAATGAGATTATTCTGAGAGCGGATACAGTGCTGAATAAGCACAGCAAGTCTCTGACCTTGAGCAATTCCTCATGAGATTACTTAATATCACTTTACAGGTGAAGAAGCTGACAGAGAAGAGCCAAAGAACTAATAGGATTTCACATATGTGGTGTTTTCTTTCATTCCTGTTACAGTACAGATTTCCTCTGTACCTTCAGCCATGGTGTTGGGTTTCTGTTAACCTCCAACTTCCACTTGTGGGTGAGGCTAAAAAAACTTTCCTAATTTGCATGACTGTTGTCCACTAAAGGTTGCAATCGGTGTTAGAAGAATGATGAAAGACACAAAATTGAAAAGGGATGCCAGAAAAGGAAATAAAATACTCAGTAGACTACTGTTCCCTGCACACTGTAGAACATCACAGATGGAAAAGAGGGTCTGCAAAAATCTGAAAAGTTAGAATGATAAATTTATGTAAATTTTGTTTTCTATACTCCAGACTGCAAAGAAAAACACAATTTCCAAGTCATTCTTATTTTTACTTTCAAAACATTTCCTTAAGAAGAGCTATATGGAATATTCTTTCAAATTTCACAAATTCCTACATCTTTTCCCATGAGGTGAAATCTTGCTTGTGCATTTCTTTGAGGTCAGTTATTATGACTACATTATGTATGACTGAGAATACATATCTTGAACAGCAATGTGGGGGAAGGGTCACCATACTGATAACAGCACAACCAACATCCTTCAAATACTGTCTTGTTGATGTTTAGGACATTTCAGATAAGTGCCAACAAGGGCTCTTTTAAAATGTTAACATGCCTTCCTGTATGTCTGAATTTACAATTGCTCTCGGTTGATGGTCTCTGACACACCTTGGAAGAACAGCAATTTAGAAATAAAGTGATTTCCTGACAATGCAGTTCAGGAGTTCATTTATGCTGTTGTTTGTAAGGCTGTTGGACTAAGAAGTCCTGATGTAGCTGTTCATTTGCTGTATCAGTGAGGAAGATGAGAAAGAAAGTAATCTGAAAGATAAAATTTTCTTGCTGATATTCACAAAAAGATATTTCTGCTGTCCTTCCCATTAACTGAAAGAATGTTATACCTATCATATAGGGCTAGCAGAACAGAGATGTATACAATGTCTTGCATGATGGGGATGAGACCAAGTTAACCTACAGGTATTACAGATCAACACTGATCATTGCTGATATGAATTTTGTTGTGTTTGGAGAAAAAGAGCTCTACCAGGAGTCAGAGCCATTTTAGACTACATGTTTATGTAAAAAGTAGTAAAGTTGCACTGGGAAATCCATAAAGGAAGTAAAACTAACATTAACACCTCCGAATCTTTCCTTCATCTTAAGAGACCTCACTCTGTTCCGTGCCAGGTGTCAGATCTGTGTATAGCAAAGGATAGCTATTCCGGTGGCAGCTGCTGATGAAAGCTGTATCCTGCACTCTGCAGCTCTTTTGGATGCTTGTGAGCTGTATTTATCCTCTGTTGCCTCTAGAAAAGGCCACCAACCCCTCCCTTTTGAAAGGCAGCTCTAAATCCTTTAAATTATCTCACAGAGCTTTTTTGTGTCCTTTTCTCACACAAGGCTGGAATTTCAAAAGGAGCCAAGAGGGGCCGTCAGAACCAACATGAGCTTTGCTTCATTAGAGTGGAGAGTAAAGGAGAATTTTCTTTTTCCTCCTTGCACAAGTTGAAAGCGAATAACTACTTCATTCCTCGAATTGTTCCCTGCAAGATCCAACTTTGCACGAAAATATTTATAAGAGACAAGAATTTTATTTGACTGCTCACTTCTTATGTTTCTGCAACATTCAGCTGGAGAGATAAGCAAGCAGCCCAACATGTGTCAAACAATTTTAAAACATTAGAAGAATGGCAAAAACTTTTGACTTTCCCATGTTTGGCTATCAAGCAGCAAAGGATGAAAACAAGATGTGACACGAAGTAATGCTCATGCATTGCATAGATTTCTGTAAATGAGTCTAGCTCAAGGAGAATTTGCAGTCACCAAGGTGAGAAAATAATCCCCAAAAGTCTAAGTGAAACTTAGAATTTTTAGAAATGAACCTAAATTAGGTTTCATGCTGCACTCACTAATGAAATAGGTCAACTGAAAAAGAGAAGACTGAGTGTCCGGGCACCTGTCCTTCAGATTGTACATGCACATTTGCATATTTACGTACAAACCATCTTATACAAAATTGGGTCTTGAAAATATTTTTTATTTAAAGATTAGAAACCTTTAGAAAGTAGTAGAGCTGGTCGGGGGACAGCTTATTGAAAGCTCTGAATGATTAAGCTATTAAATTAGTAAAGCTCTGCAGCCCCAGACAGTCACTTGCAGCATGTGTCACTGGATTTGGAACAAGCTTATTAAGGAGGAGAGACATGGGAAATGTAAGTTAGGGAATTGCTTTAAGAACAATGAAGAATTTAGTAGTACTGTATATTTCTCACTATGATTGAAGGTTTGATGCAAATTTAGATCGAATCTCAGGTGACCTCCAGATCAGAGACTGAGGGCATACATAGGTTTTGGCAGTTAGATTTTTAACAGCTTTAAATACTCATTTAGACAGAGACACATTCTCAAATTTGGTTGTTTTGAGATCAAGACACAGCTTAAATTCTTCCACAGCATTTAATTGGTACCTTCTTTTGATATCGTCCCAGAAAGAAAAAACCTAAATGAATGAACAAGGAGCTTAATTTCCTTTCCAGTCACTGAAGAGTGATGTGCGTCCTTAAAGTCTCATTCAGCATGCCTAGCCCAAGATTAGCTCTCTGGAGGTTCCCCTCTCTTCCTATTGACAGTAACAAGAGCTTAATGTGACTGACATAGTCAGTCAAAAAGAGAGAGAAAGATACCGCAGAGAACTCCTACTGTGCAGGAGAAAGGCTACAGCACTCTTAAGATTTTTGATGCTCTCAACAGCTGTGGCCATCCCTTTCTCTTGTGTGCTGGGGCACCGTCCCACTTGGAGAAAATAGGAAAAGTCAAGTAAATGTACGATCCCTTGCAGTTATTCTCAACATCCACAGCTGTTACTGCAAGAGAGCAGCTAACCTATATGAAGGCTTTATGTGGGAGGACCGTGAACTTGCAGACATTCCTGAAGGGAGCTTTAATCCTGCAAGGGAAGGAATTTGCTGAATCGCCCACCAGCCCCAGCACAACACCAGCAGCAACTTTCAAATGTAACCTTAATTAACAAGTGCACCAGGACGAGCTACAGAACTTCCATTTAAAATTTTGACATAGAACTGACGGGGTCTACCCCACGTATTTCCTTAAAAAAAAAAAAAAAAAAAAAAAGAACATGTGGGAACCTGAAGACAGTCTTATCCTTTTTAGCTTTCAAACAACTGGAAAATGTCACAACCACTGACACCACTTAGAAGGATTTGTTTTCTTCTCCACCACTCAGGCACTGCCCCAGGTGAAGATCTGATTTTCCTTCAGGGTCAAGCCAGACTTCGACTGATACAGAAAATGTTCAAAATATTGGAATAACTCTGTATTACCTGTGCTTCCATTGCAATCTTCCAGGTGAGCGTAAGACAAAAAGCCTGTGGCCCAGGAGTAAAGGAAAAGATGTCTCCTTAATAGCAGTTGTGGGCATTAAAGGTTGTATGCTGAACCAGTCATTAGTCAAACCAAAATCATATTAAAAGGATCAGAGTACAGCAATGCACTAAATAAAGCCTGAAACACCCTTCCAAGAAAAAAGAAAGAACTGAAAATACAAATCATTTAGTGGTTTCTTCTTGGATGGAGCTCCATGTAAGTTCTTTCTGTATATGTAGATGCATATTCAGAAGAGATTATCATAAATAATCCATTTATATTGTAGCAACCTGCAAAGACTGGGTTTCTTATTTTAAATATTGCTTTGCTAAGTTTTATGGAATAAATACATAAAATTTAAAAAAGAAAAAAGCAAACAGGTAAATACTTCAGTCCTGATCAGAAAGACTTCAAACACAGAAGCAGATTTTTAGAAAGCCTTTACGTATCAACAGATCCATTGAACTCAGTGAAAATACAGATGTTTAAATTGTTTGCTAGGAGAGTTTTAAAGCTGCTGTAGTAAACAGCAGGGGTAAGTGCTGCACACCTTGTACACAGCTAAAGAGCAGACTTTCCACTGCTGTCAGTACAGCACCTGCCATGAACAAATCAGTCATTTGCAATCCTTGCAGCACAAATAATTATAGAGAACTTCAGCTTCTCAGAAAAGGCAGGCTCTGTAATTCAGAAACCACTTTTTCCACTGGAATTAAATGGGAAAGTTGGAAATGCAAAATGAAATGTTGGGCTAGGTTTTCACCCTCCTTGTTCCAATTACTCTGTGTGTTTCAGGCCCTAATTAGTGAGCTGAAAATTTCCCTATATAGGCAAGATCTGAGCTTAGGCACTTTCTTTATCAGCTTCTCACTACATTCAGCGTGTGGGACATGACAGAGGCAGGCGAGATACATTTGGATTGTTCTATGGTCTCTCCTAACAGTTCCCATGTCTCATAAAGACCCCACTCAAGCAAGGCAAGGTAGAGCAACACACAGAGCTTCTCTGAAGTACTCAACATTTATGGAGAAAGAAGGGGGAAAAAAAGAAAAAAAGAAAAAAAAAAAGGTCTGACAAAATCTATGGCTGTATCAGCTTCCAGCCTGCACTGAGATAATGGCAAGGACACAGAGTGCCAGGCAATGCAAAAATCCTGTGCAGGAGTGGTGGAAGCTGAGCAGTGTGATGAGCCTAACAGTGTCACCTGCTTGCCTTCCTTCCCAGTCTTCTTCCCAAATCTAGGCTGCCCTTCTCCTTTTCAAGCATGTTAGAAAGGCTTTTACTTCTGAGTTTATGCATGAGGTTTTTTAAAGAGATATTTTGAAATCTGAGACAAACTGAAATGGTGGTCCCAGCTCAAGAGAGCCTGTATTGGCTGAGGTTCCTCTCCCTTGTCCTTCTCCCACTTTGGCCTGCTTTCTCCATATTTGTGGAGTTACTGAATTGTGATTTATGGAGTTTGATTGAAAGGAAAAACCACAATCAAACCTACCAGCAGGTCATCAGCTACAACCCAACTAGGTCAGTAACCTAAACTGAGTATCACATTTACCCAAGCATACATACAGGTAATTCAGAGCGGTGTCATTCCTCCCTTGTCACAATGTGCTGCACTGATTGAATCAGGCAGAAGCTTTGCCATTTCTCTCGCTAGGGCCAAGATTTCATCCGCATAAAAATCCATCACATAAAGATGTAAATCAACTGTACGTCAAGGATGGAGCAGTTCTTACTATCACTCCAATTTTAAACAAAACACTTATTTTTAATATGACTTGAAATGGAGCCAGGGACTAATAGAGCTAAATCTGTGTGCAATGCTTTTCCACTTATTTGTTCTCAAGTAATATGTATCCAATTGAGCAACAATAACAAAGAAGAACCACACATGTACTCTTACAAAACATACTTACAGCATTTAGTAATTTTCAGCAGAAAAATAGGATGCAACAGATGGATTTGAGAAAGTTGAGTTCACAAGTTTTACTCATGTGGAGACAAAAATTGGGGCTGCTTTAGGAAAAATCTGTAAGTCAAGGAACTGTTAATGGAAACTCTTTCTTTGGGCTTATATGTTTATATTTAAGTGTTACTGTCAATGGTTCTGTCTCCGCTTGTGACATTACCTCCCCCCATGCAGAGGACAGCAAAAGAAAATAAGAAACAATAAACGATGCAAAAAATCCATCTGGAGTTAAGGCTGTATTTATTGTTTTAAACTTTGTGCACTCAACTTGGTCACCATCTTTCCGATAGCTATCTGTTCAATAGAAGTTTCCTGAACACAATCTGTGACCTGGTGACACAACATAGAGACTTACAGCCGCGTTGAGAGTCAAGCCAGTTCAATTAAAAACACAACAACAAAAAGCCATCACATTTTTTAAGGAAAGATTCCGTTACATTTGGCATATCAACAATAGCGCTTCTTGTTACTCTATAATAAAGACACAGACTCTTTGAAGGACACATATAGAGGAACTCTGAGGTCGAGGAGCTCAGCTGAGCTTTCAGTTTTATAGCTGTTTGGCTATGATCTAGAACTTACTGACTTCAGTGAACTTTGGATCAAGCCCTTAATCATATTAATTCTCTTTGAATGAAATAAGGAGATGGATATCATCTTTGTAAAACCTTCCCAATCCATGCACTGAGAGGAAAATGCTTAGAAACTTTAAAATGCATGAAGCAAAATGCTGGTGCTACTGAACAGGAATTTCCCCACAGACCTGAGCTGGACAAGTAGTTCCCCAATGCTCTCCTCAAATTTCATTCCTTTAATACACCTCAAAATCAAGGTGATGTAAACCGAATAACCAGAGTTCTGTTTTACAATAAACAGAAAGAACCTTTTTGGGCCGCACACATGGCCTTAATATATGAATTTATACACCTTCCCTTCCCCTTCCTATCTGCAGTGTGCCCTGTGGGATGCTTCTAAATCTGCTGCAAGACTGAGTGACAAGAAGTTAAGAGGAAGCAAAAATGGGAGTTCACCGAAACTTCTGTCCAGCAACCTGGGAAATGGCAGAGCTAATGCTGGACCTTTGAAAACAAGTGACCATAGGAAATCAGGGTTGGCAGGGCTTTAACCCTTCATGACTCATTTCACTAACTTTTAAAGCAAATGCCTGAGCTTTTTAACCATGTTTGACATCTGCAGTCGAGAAAAACAAGACGTTAAAATGCATCCTTGCTTTTCTTTTGAAGTAAAGCACCGACAATTAGCTCCAAGGTATTTGTTTAGACAAAAAAAAAAAAAAAATACAAGCATGCATGTTAAAGCACAATGACAACCACTGAAAAGAGAAGTCACTTGGGTCATTCTTTACACTCCACATATTCTTTTTAATATCATAAGTCTTATTTTACTCAACCACAGCTCTTTAAAGAGAGGCAGAGCTGACCAGTGACTGAGGAGATTCTTATCCTAATGGCAAGGAGTTTGAATAAAGATAAATCATGTAGCACCACCCAGCAGTGAGGTATACCCTGAGATGCATATTAGCATGTAAGGTATTCAGTGAGTGCCTGAAAGACATATTTTCAATACCTACAGCTCTCCAAGCTGTTCCTAGCTGAAGTGTTAACATTTATCTGTGCACTAGGCTGGAAGGAAAATTTGTCTTGAAAAGCACCAGCTGATAAGGCTTAGTTTCCCTTGACTAATAATGATATCCCTATTCTGAGGGATCAATGCAGCAGCACATGCAGCACGCTCCTCTTGACCTGGCCAAGCATTTACACTGGTACTTAACGTTAAGCACGTGAGTGGTCTCATTTGATTTTTAGAGTTACACATGTTTTAAGTCAAATATGTGATTAAGTACACGTATGAATCAAAGGCCAGAGTGTGAATTCCTGTAAGTCTTCAGACTTAACTTTAACTTGCTTTGAATTAAGCATGCGTTTACTTTCTTTGGTAGAGAGGAAGCAGGGTTGCTCAGCATTTGAACTCATTATCTTTTTACAGTGACCCAGCAGTTACAAAAACAGTGTCAATGCTCCTTTCTGTTTCCTGTTGTGTGCATATAGGACTGACTTTATATCAAAATTTGGTGTCTGAGATACTTAGAAAATGAGAATTAGACCCTTTTGTCCAGCAAGACTTGAACTGGAGAACAACCAATCAGTGGAGTAGCAAAACGTTGCTAAAGTGCATATGGATACAGTAGCATCAGAATAAAAAACCACTGCCAACTAGATTGGGCCATCCTTCGGGATAGTTTCTGTAGAATCAGCCTGCGCAAGAGGGGGGGAGCAGACCTGATCCATCTATAAACTTTAAAAGGGTGAAAAATAATAAACAATAATTAATTAGCCATTAAACCCCTTTACGGGATATTTTTATAGGATTAATGCTTCTATGGACTAATCTTAGTTTCAGCATGATTGTGAAAGTTTGGAAGCAATTAAGAGGTTTTTAATGATTTTTGTTTGACATGTAGTTATGGTAGAAGCTTTCTTCAGTCTACATTATTCATAATATTCAATTTTGTGTAAAATAGAAATGGCTTCTCTTATGAAAACTAAACAAACACAATCTGAACCCCTCTAACTCTTCTTTTCACATAAATCCTTTCAAGTTTAAACACACACAAATATGCATATGTGCATTCTTTAATAAAACCCTGCACATGTATTTATTGCATACAATGAATCCAAGTTTTGCAGGTGTTAATATATATTTTTTTCTTTTTTTATCTGAAGTGTTAAAATGACATCTGCCTCATATCAGAGAGGACTTTCGCCCCCTCATTTGCAGCACACATACACACACACACACACACACACACAAAAAAAAAAAAAAAAAAAAAGGAAAGAAAAAGAAAAAAAGAAAATATTAGGAAATGTGTTTCTACTGGCAAGAGATGTATTGCCACTATACTATAAACTGGGATTGACATCTCTGACCAGGCGTGCACACACACGTTCTCTTTTCCACTGCAGTGTGTTACTTTTCCTCTCTTCCCTCAGAATCAGAGCTGCTGCTCCTTCTCCCAACCTCCAATAATCTGAGAATTATGAGAAGGCAGCTCTTCAGAGAGAAATGCACACACACACACACACACACACACACACACACACAAACACACCCTTTTTAATAATAATGCTCCACAGCTCCTACATTTCAGTCTTCTTTCCCAGTTATATATTCTTCAGATTTTGTGCTTTCTCCCGAAAGCGTACTTACAAAGGAACTACACTGATGAAGAAAAGAATCTGCCTATTTCAGAGCCCTCTCTTAAAACTAGCAATACAGTACAAAAGTTAATTACTGACAATTGCAGCATGAGTGTTATTACACAATTTCCACATAAACGTAATCTCAGAGCTCTTTCTTCAGTTACACCTTCCCTGTGATCTTTAATGAAACGCATCAGACTACACCAAACACAACCTCAGATCAAATAAATCGCACTGCACTCAACATCCACAGGCAGTGCTTTCCAGTGCATAACAGTCCTTTCCCCCTGTTCTGGACTGATCTGCTCCTTTCAGTTTATAGTTTCTTGGCAAACCCACCATCTACTGCTTATGTTAGGCATCTGATTGTCAGATTTGTACAGACTGAATATTCATGACTTGAAAATTAACCACTTCATGCCTAAAAAGGGAGAATATAAAGCTTCATCTATTCCACGCTGTCTGAAAGAGATCTGTACCGGGGCTGCACTCTGTGCCCAGAACGAGAGGGATGAGCGGGGCGGCCAGGCTCATCCTTTTAAAGAGTAAAGTCCGACGGAATAGCACAAGGCAGAAAACACTCTTCGTGGATCAGCACGATCCCCAGTCCCTGTCTGCAAACGCAACTAACTCTTTGTTTGTGCTCAAACTGCGGGGTACCGGAGCACGGAGTGGCTTTTGAAGTATTTCCTCAGAAATTTCTCCACACAACAGTTTCCCCTTCCAGAGATAAGGGAAAGCCGGGAGGAAGGTGAGGAGCGGGGTGGGGGGGGGGGGGTGTGGGGGGGGTGACCGGGCAAGGAGGAGCGGGAATCCGAGAATAAGAGAGAACAACAGACTTACCTTTATAGGATAATTTGAGTCTTGGCACGTTATTCTTCACATGCTGGCAGTTCACTCTTCCTGCTAGTAATACTCCCAAGGAAAGCAAGGCAATCCCCCTGAGCCAGCCCATGCTGCAGCAGCCACTGTAGGGTCCCTGCGAGCCGGAGCCGCGGCGCTCCCCGTCCTGCCGGGCGCCGCCGGGGAACTTCAGGCAACCTGGGGAGCGGAGGTAACAGGTGATGGGGGTGGGCTCCGTGCCCCGCCGCGCCCCGCCGCGCCCCGCCGCCGCCGACAGCCGCCCCGGCCCCGCGCCTCTCCTCCGCTGCCTCCGGGGTAACTTCAAGCCCCTCTCACGCACACGCCGCGGGCCGGAAAAGGAGGCAGCCCCCGGGCGCGAGTGGCGTGCGGGCGGGGGGGCGGCATGATGCGGGCGGCGGCGGGCGGGCGGCGGCGCGGGCCGGGGGCAGGGGCCGGGGCCGGGGCCGGGCCGGGCCGGGGCTGGCGGGCGCCCCGCTCCCCGCGCGGCGGGCGGGTCCCGGGCGGGAGGGGCGAGCGCGGCGCCGAGGCAGCCCCGCGCTCCCCGCGCACATGGAGGGAGAGGCGCGGGGGACACCGGTTCTCCCCGCTCTCCCAGGAGCGGCTGACAATGGGAGCGCAGGGAAGCTCGACCCCCCCCCCCCCCCCAACCCCCCTTCCCTGCTGTCACAGCACACATGCAAAGAAAAAAAAAAAAAAAAAAGCAAAAAAACATCGCGGCGGAGATGAGAGGAGGGAACAGAAACCTCCAGCGAGCTTGGGAAAAGCAGGGAGCTATAAATTTCAAGAGGTATTTTATGTCATCGTCCAGGTTTTCGCGTATTTTTTTTATTATTATTGTTAATATTTCATTTTACGCTTATAATTAAAAGGTGTTCGTCCCCCTTGAAAAACAACAGCACAGCTCAAAGCACAATGTTGCTACCCACATAAATAACATCTTCTGCCCATAACATAATCCTCTTTGGGTCGCTCCCAGCTAGAAACAAGTAACAAAGTCTTCCATCAGCATAACTTTACCACCGAAGCTTTTAAAGCCTTGTTAGGGAACGTTGCTCCAACCCTCCCACTCTCCCCACCTCCCGCACTACTCCGGTTCCGCAGAAGAAATTCCTTGCAAAGCCCACTCCAGCAGTCAGTTCAAGACATGCACAGGTCTAGGGGGGCTTATAAATTACATTGGAGGATTTTCTGAAGCATTCTTAAGTGTTCCAAAGCTACACATTTCTGATTATTTTAACCTTATATTTTTACGCATTAAAGGCAGATAAAGAGTTTTGTTCATTTGTTTAAACAAAAGGATATACAAAATCCCCAGAGGTCTTCTAAATGTTAGAGAGCTGTAAATACAAACATGTAAGCAAACTGAAACTCTCCCCTCCCACACATCTGAACAACCCCTTCCAGTGAGTGATGGTTAATTAAATTTTCTACTCTGAGCTGAATGTCAATTTAACATGAAATCTGAAAAGTAGTGTCTTACACTGATATGTGTCATGTATTGGATTCCTAAAGCAATAATGACAGAAAAGTTGGAAATCAACCTTTACGAAGCACCGTCATTGTAAGAGAGGAGTGACCTCTGTTTATTTTGCTCCATACTTTTCCATACGAACTCAGACAGTGTGCTGAGGTGTCCGCAGCATCTAAGTGATATTTCTTCCTTCCTTTTTTTTCTTTGGGTTAAAAATCAGTTGTCTGATCCCACCAAAGGTGATCACACTACACTCTGAATTTTACAGAACGCAGCATCTATTTTCTGTGTTCAAACCTAGCTAATAAGTCAGTGCCTAGGAAGTATTCCTAACTTTGAAGCTGAAGTTCATAGTTGCAAATGCGGGTGTCAGTATGGTTCTAATTAAAATGTAAAGGCTCGTGCAGAACAAGGCTTGGTGCTATGGTAAAGCAAGAGCAAAAATTCTGGCATTGCTGCTTTCATTCCTTAATATTCACACACCAGTGGAAAAGCAGGAGCTTTTCCCCTCTCCTCTTTTAAAAATTCTTCTGCTTCCTGAGCTTAATTCATTAATTCCGTGGCATTGTATCTGACAGATTCAGCATTTCTATTGATCAACGGCATTGTTAAGAAAATAAAATCCAAAAATAATGTTGATTTTGGTCATTCCCACACTTGTTATCCTGAGCATTTTCATGCTCCAGGCAGTGGATTAGAGCCCCAAAATGACAAGAGATGCCTGTCTGTTTTCCATGGATTACTCGCTACAGACATTCACTCTGCAAAGGAATTCATGTCACTTTGAGATTATTTGGAGAATTGGCCTAATGAATTATCCTTTTGTATGCAGCAAACAATTAGAAATAAAACACAAAAGGTGCACCATATTCAGGACTTCACAAAGCGCATCATTCTACAATGTTGTTACACTCAGTATACTTGTCGTTGCATAAAGAAGACTCAACTACCTTTTTTTTCTTTTTTTTTTTTTTTTCTTTCTCACGTAAGGAAAAGAGAGTAAGAAGATAAAATTGCATCCTTCTAGTGTAGAATGACTGTGTGACACTCCAGGCTATTTTCCACCAACCAAGTAAATAAATCATGGTCCCCAGCCAATATATATTTTGCTCAGAAAACATGTGGATCAAATACAATGAGTCATAACTTATCAAAGACTGTGATTTTAGAGATAGAACATTATTTTAAGAGAGGTGAGAGATGCTATCTCTTTGCAGCCTTTATGTGTAAGACCACTCACATTTTGCCTTCCTCTGTGGAATATGCCTGACCAAAGAGAAGGGTAAAATCTGACCCTCTGGGTCCTCCTCCTGCTATTTAGCTCTAAGTAGTGCTAATCAGCTAGTCAGGCTAGCATATGCTACACCCCCTTAAAAGGAGAGGGGCAATGGCAGCACTTCAGTGATGTTTGAAGAGGCTTTATATCTCAAAGACACCCATTGCCATATGGTGCTTCTGCCAAGGCAAAACTGGGCTCTGCTTGGAAGGAATTATTTGGCCAACATGCCTACAGCAAGTGCCAGAAACGTCAACTCTGGTAATTCAGGGTCGGCAACAACTCACTTTCAAATGACAAACCATTCACCTTTTTTCTTTGGTCTTTTGAAAGTGATCTAACTGTTGAGTTTGGAGGGAGGGGAAAGTAAAATCCCAGCTTTCCTTGGTTTTTCAAATAATATCCTTCTCCCCTGAAGTAGACCTCAGTTTTTAGCTTAATTATTCCATTATTACTCTGTGAGTTGAAAAGAAACAACAGTTCTTCTCCATCATTTCCCATAGCTGTTGCAGGCTTTATTTTTGTTTTCTGTAACAGCATTTATATGCCATTCTATACAGTGTTTTACTTCCCAAAAGCCAGATAGGCACTTGCGGGTTCTGTGTAATGTTTCTGGTCTCATGCTGTGTGTCATTATTATTTGGAGATTTTTATACTGCCTTTTAATATGCGCAACAAGTTTACGTTGATAGATCCTATAAAAAACGTTTTCTTGGATGTGTCTGGGCTTTTACTGCTGACCATTTGTGCAGAATTATTCTTTCAAACACTTAGAAAGTTGGCATCATTTGGTGCTTCTCATTAGTCAGAAACAGTCTTACTTGACTCATGATTACTGCAAATCTTCTTGCTGCTGCTCTCATTTTTACACGTAGAAGCTCTTGAAATCTTAGCTGCTCTAAGAACATCTTCATTGTACTTTAAGAATGTACTTATGTTCTCAGAATTGTTTCCTGTATCTCAGATGAGTCATTACTTGTTTATATCGATACAATCAGATTCTTCTCAGAAATACGTGGGAATTAGCAGCATCCAAATTCAATAGGCAGTACTTGTCTAGCAGTATAAGATTTCTTAGGTTTATTATGCATGTTCTGGGCAACATCAGAGAAAAAAAAAAACAAAACAACCAAAAAACAAACAAACAAACAACAACAACAACAAAAAACACCACCACCACAACAACAAAACCTCATATTGTATCTGAACGTTAAAAATCTCTTTATAGGACACACTCCTGTAGGAAACGCAAAATTCTACCTCAGATACACTCTTTGCTGTTTCCTCCCATAGCAGGTGAGTTGCCAGATAAGCAGAATATTTACAATTCTGCACAGGGTCCCTTTGAAATTGTTCCAGTTGTATACATAATGATTCTTGTAACAGACTTTAGAATAACTGAATAATTATTGGCCCAAAGGAGCCTCAGCCTAGAGCTCAATTATAAATAAATACACTTGTCATGTGATGTGTGAGACGCTCAGGATGCAGTTTTGCAACACATTGAGTTCAGAAGAAAAATAGTTCAGAAGAAAAATTCCATTTTAAGAAGATCCAGACCTCAGCTGCCACATTCTGTTTTTACGTCACAGTTGTCCGCTTTTTATTTGGGATCCTACAGACATTTTAGTGGGGACATTCCAGAAACATGATGATGATAATGATGATGATAATAATAATAATAATAAAGTAATCTTTATGGGGATTGCTTTTCATGCAGATACAGTGCAAGCTAATGGAGCAGAAAGAATTATGAACAGGCATTGGGATAAAGCTGAGTAAGCAGAAATGCAGAGGAACTGTAGACGTTGGCCTCACTTCTGAAGGCAGCATATGATGAAGCTCTACAGTTAGGTTCAAATCCTTTGCCTATGTCAGACAGGAACCTAAACCTGGAGACAATTTGACAGTGTTGCTCTTCTGGGTTGACATGAGTACTCTTCTCTCTTTGATATGCAATGAGGGAAAAAAAGGAAAAAGAAAAAAAGAAAAAAAGAAAAGAAAAGAAACCTATAAAAAGCCTGTATGGTGAAGATAAATACTTTTGATATCCAGATCTGCTGAACTGAGTATAGGATCATTTTTTTTAACAGTGTTGATGATTATCAGACTAGTTCAAGATGTCGTAAATTGCTGCTTCCACCTGGAACTTAAAAGGATTTAAAATTCAGTGGAGTGGCGGTTTTTCAGTTCTGAAGCAATAAGGGAGCAAAACTGCTTAAAATGCATCAGCATAAAGCAGATAAGGGTGTAAATTTTAACATTTTATCAAGCTAGAGTTGCTAAGATCACTAGTTAGCACCTAGACCTGGAAATATCCTTGCTGTTAGAAGTCTAGACGTGTCTTTCCCCAGCTCTCCCTTGGGCTATATTGCATTTGGTAGCCTTATATGAATCACCTGAATCTACATAAATCTGTAACATTTCTTATTATTGTATGTGATCAAGTTGTTAACCCAAGTCAGTTAGTACCTGCCTTCTCTCAATAACACTGCATCTTGCCATCTTGTCACAATCAACTTTTCCTTCAATTCTCAGGACTAATGAGACTGTTCTACATGTGATGTTTGTGCTTTTGGCAGCATAATGGGATCTGTATCAGTATGATGTGTTTTATTCACAATGCTTTCAGGTCTATTAAACACCTCATCAAATTCTTCAAAAATATTCTTTGCATCCTGTTCTGTAGACAGGTTATATGTCCGTCTGAACAGCAGCATTTACAAATAACTCTTTGAACCTAAACAAACCTTTTCTATTCCCTTGGCCTCAACTGCTTGATGTTCATCTTCATAATCAAGTATACATGAACTATGATATCCAGAGCCATAGTAAGAAACTCACCTTAATAGATCAGTGCCAAGCATGTAACATTAATAGCAGTAACAAAAAGCTTATTTTCCCCAACTCATGTTATGGGTCAGTAGATTCTGTTTCCAATGGATTCGTCTCCAGTGGGTAGTCATCCAAATTGAAAAAAAACCTTCCAAATCTATTAACTTTCAAGTTCAGCTACTTCCGTCCCTCTGATTTCTTATGTTTATTGGCTGTTGGGTCTTCATTGAGGAAATACTGGCAAGGACATGTTTTTTTTACAGGGGATGAGGGAAATGCAAAGCCCAATTTGTTGTTTTAATTTTTCAGAGAAAAGCCAATTTAAGAAAAATAATCACAAAGAAGGGGGGAAAAAAAAAGCAACAACCATGAAAATTTTGGCTCCCTTAAATCGTATTCCAGGCCTGGAATAAGATTCCCTTAGTTGAGGGAATTGTAATAAAGATGGAAGATCTCCTCCCAAACAACAGCCTGCAGAACGCTCGTTTCTCTAGCCCTATGTATTTAATGGTTGGTGGAGCTCTAAGACAGAAAATAAAGCAGTCCGTTTCCCCACTGCATGTAGAACCCTCTTGCAAGTTGTGTTACACACAAATGTTTCACTGATTCAGTTACTTTGGTGTTCATTTACAGTTTCAGCCATTATCATCCACCTTCCTCCTCCTCTTCCTCCTTCTCCTCCTCCTCCCCCTCCTCCTCCTGCCTCTCCTTCTCCCTTTCCCTTTCCCTTTCCCTTCCTCTTCCCCTTTCCCTTTCTTTTCCCCTTCCCCTTCCCCTTCCCCTTCCCCTTCCCCTTCCCTTCCCTTCCCTTCCCTTCCCTTCCCTTCCCTTCCCTTCCCTTCCCTTCCCTTCCCTTCCCTTCCCTTCCCTTCCCTTCCCTTCCCTTCCCTTCCCTTCCCTTCCCTTCCCTTCCCTTCCCTTCCCTTCCCTTCCCTTCCCTTCCCTTCCCTTCCCTTCCCTTCCCTTCCCTTCCCTTCCCTTCCTTCCTTCCTTTCCTCTTCCTTTCCTTTTCTCTTCTTTTCTTTTCTTTTCTTTTCTTTTCTTTTCTTTTCTTTTCTTTTCTTTTCTTTTCTTTTCTTTTCTTTTCTTTTCTTTTCTTTTCTTTTCTTTTCTTTTCTTTTCTTTTCTTTTCTTTTCTTTTCTTTTCTTTTCTTTTCTTTTCTTTTTTCTTTTTTTTTTTTTCCAGAAAAGGAAAAATTGACAGTAAGTAAAATGTTTTCCAGCACAAAACCCAGAGGACTGCTGCGTCTCAGAAAAAATAAGGGCATGACCTCAGAGGGATGTAGATCAATATCAAAATACGGCTTTTGGAATTTCCTACTTGTCTTTGAAAGTCCCCTTATGTTTTGATTTGCATCTTTAGACCCCTATACACCTTTCAAGGTCTGATCCTTTGGGATTTGCTTAGGGCCACACAGTAAGACGTGGCAAGAAATTGATCCAGCATTTCTTACAAACTATGCCAATAATATCCTTACCTCTTCATATATCATAGGACGCAAGTCCTTCCTGTCAGCCCTGGAAGTTCCTCCTTATCACTAGGTATACAGAAAATTCCCAGTTCTATTGTATCTGGGATCCATCACGGCCAACCTTTTGGCCCTGTGTGATCTTGCTTAGTAACCTCTCCTGCCAACTGTCAAAGACTTGAAAGACATGACACTATCTTGTGTGCCACCCATTCATCACATAGCCCAGGTGAATTGCAGCAGAGTCATAGGCAGAAACCACGAACAGAAAAGCTATACAACATCTGCAATGATCATTGTTCTTTTCTGGACCTTTGTTTCTTCTCTTTTTTACTTTTTTCATTTTTTTTCTTCCTTACACTGGGTGGTTCATTATTATATGACAAACACATAAAAGCAACAAAACTGTAACTTCTGCTGTATTTGATTTTCTAGACTGAAAACTTTTTAATGAGGATGTTTTTTTCATAGACAAATTAGAAGTCATATTTTGTTGACCAGAGTGTGTGGGTGGAAATCATCTTTAGAAGATCAAACAATATCACACAAAACAGGGGCTAAAGAGTCAGCTTATGCCTTCTGATGCCAAAACTGATAGCTATTTAACCACTACTCTGTGGAAACTGGGAATGAAAGGTAAACTATGATAGCTTAGGAAAACTTGGTTGAACTTTCAATAATTTGACCTCTTTGAATGCTTTTAGAGTCAGCAATATGTGAAAGTGTGTGCTAGAAGAGGAGGGGCTAGGGGGGGTGGATTCAAAGAAAAACAGACTCTAAGAAAGCATTAACTAACTCTCTCACTCTCTCTTTCCCTCTCTGAATCCCCAGTGAACAGGGGTTTCAGAAGGGGACGAGAACTTTATCCCTTATCTGGTTTGAATTTGTAACAATTTTAGAAAAGTTTTCCACTACATTTTCCTATTTGTTTCTCTGATATCATAGTCCATGATATATTAAGAAGGTGAATATAAATACAGGAAAGACAGATTCCTCTGTCTCATGAAGTCTTGAAATCCAGAGCAAAGTTACGTGGTCTGCTCCGAAAGTAATGCCTCCCATTTTATGATGTTGGCCCATCAGAGGCCATGACATCAGGGCTGGATGTTGGTGGTATAACACTAGATGTTGAACCTTCCTGCCAGTATTCCATTACATTTTGTTGTTGTGTGACAGATGGCACTGGAGGGGCAGCCTGACAAAATGCCACTTGACATGACATGGAAATGCAGAAGAAGCAAAGGTGAGTCACTGAATTCCTCCAAGTGGAATGGTGCACTTCAGCAGTAGTGACAGCAACATGAAAGGCAAACCATGTTACTCATGGCTGTGCACATGAAATGAAGAGGATCTTGATCAGCTCATCCACTCAAATTGGTGGATTACAACCAAGAAATTGTGTGTACAGATCTGAATATTGGCTTTAATGTTTGGAAATGATGGTGGCAACACTGGAATATTGTAAAGTTTGTGCCAGGTGAGTCCTGTAACTCCTCACTTGGGATCAGAAAGAACATTTTATGCAAGCTTTTCAGGACCTATTGAACCAATACAAGGTTGAAGGTGACAGTTTCTTGGATCACATCATTACTTTTGGAAATTCAAATGTAGTGCAACTGTATACAGCACACATGCACACACATATAACATTAGAGCAATTCTAAAGGAAACTAGAAAATAACTGAAATTCTAGTTTGTTTTTTTTTCTTTCCCAGGCATTCCCAGGCATTCTAGAAATTTTTCAAATATGAGATATTTTGATATTTTGATATTTACACATATGTACAGAAAGTATTAATAGAAACAGCATCAGGTAGTAAAACACACATCCTTGACCCTCTAATAAGAACTTGGCTTTGGTGAAAGTGCAGACAAACCTAAGTCTGAGCAGTGGCAGTCCATCTTCCCTCTCTTCTCCCCAAGTAGTTGAAGCTGCAGTTTCAGCACTCAGAGCTCCCTGAAGCAGTTCACCCAGTGACTGAGCACTAACAGCAGCGGTAAAGGTGATAAAGGAAACATATGGCTAGATGTGGGGAGGAGTGCAGCCTGACACCCTGCTGGAGATCATACGATAACGGAAATCTGCTGACACTGTATAGCAGCTTTCTGCTCCTTCATAGCCTGCTCCTTTCCCTGTACCAGAGGAGAAGGAAGACAAAGATGCTGGTACTGCCAGTAAATATTTTCCATAACAATGAAAAATTTTAATTCTGGACCAAAATTAGCTACATAGCAACACGTTATGATCAAACTAGGAAGGAAATACATATACATATATAAGCCAGGTGTTCCGTACATGAAAAATAGTAATTACAGCACATATTATGCTATACCAACAGTAATGGGGGAAAAAAAAAAAAAAACACTCAAATTTGCACATACTGAGCATATATACATACACACATATAGGGAGAGACAATACATATTGCATATGAATAGTGTAACATAAAGTTAGCATAATTAGCCTTCTTCTTCATTTTCCCTGACATTTAAAAATATCTCACAGATGGATCCCTCAGGTTTTTGTTGTTGTTGTTTTATTTTTCTGTTTAAAGATTATATGCCTCTTACTGATTTCATGAATCTCTCAGCCAAATTTCGGAGTATTTCTTAAAGCTTTACATAACAATCTTAAAAAAAAAAAAACTATAAATATGTGCCCATGATGGTTGCTTTTCTCCTTTCTTTTTCTCTCTCTCTTTTTTTTTTTCTTGCATGTTTATCTCTACCTTCAAGTGAAACAGAACGAGAATATGTTCATAAAGACAGAAATTCCATTGTTTATACTGATCAGTACAGACTAGGCAGCGAGGGGGAAAAAACGAAGCATCTGTTGAATACAAATGAAGCCAGCAGGTTGGTGTGTTAGTATTTAGGTTCTGAAACTACTTGTCATTTGCTTTTAGAAGCTGAAATCTTGCTTTCCTCCTCCCCCACCACAGAACAAAGGTATGGAAAGCATGGTGGCTTCAGAAAGATGGTTTTACATGACATTGCAGACAAAGCCCAGTATTTACCACTTACAGCAATATTCCAGACCTCAGACCTAAGTTTATCAAGTCTAAATTTGTTTCAAGCAGTCCTTTTTAGCTGCTGTTAAGGAGCCTTGAAACTACTTGCATTATGTTGCTAACGACAGTGAACGGTGTGCTGAAGACTAGAATTAGTGTCCTTAAAGAGTTTATTGTGATGGCAAAACCAACTGTTAGGAGATTTCCCCTGTGCTCAAAAGGTCTATACAGTGCTTCAGAAAAGGGGCGTTTCCCAATAAATGGAGGAGAAGAGGAAAAAAAAACAACATCCCAGACTTCAAACAGATCTTGCTCTCCATTTTTCTTCCGAAGTGTTGAACGATACATGATGTCATATGACGTGCGGTAATTCCCCCTTCCCTATTTTGAGGGGAATAAATGGTTTCTGTTTCTGAGAAAATGTATTAAAGCCAAATTTTACTCTCGGTTACCCTGATGTCAGTCGTAAGCAAAAAAACAATTCAAATGCAATTCCTCTGGATTTGCACTGATGTAACAGAGAACAGAATGTGGTTCTTGAAAAAGCAGCTGTCACCTTATGGAAAACTTTATGAAATGTCTTATTTGGAACAAGCGTTCTTCTGTGCAGTATATTTCCTTGCACTTCTTTTCTCCCATTCCTTCTTTCTGAAGACAGTGCATGAAAACAGAATCGCTGTTGTTTCTTAAGAATTTATCTGCTCTGCACTTATTCCCCACCTGACATCATAATCCTCTGTTTGTGACATAATAATCATTTTTTACAATGAACAATTGTGATACCGCAAGCTGGGCTTAAAATCTGATCTGAAAAATGCATTTTACTCTGATACCTTACATAACGTCATATCAGCTTACAGCTCAAGAGATAATAATTTCAACCAAGTGACATCAATTAAGCTTTCATACAGGGGGAGTGGTACACTTGATATAACTCTCTGGAGATAATTCCCTCTGGAGTTTACAGTTTTATGATTTGACCTTTAAAAATATTTCCAGTCTCTATTCAGTGCTCAGTTATGTAAATCTAGTGATTTTGCTGAAGTAGAAAAATGTTACTTATACAATTCAGTCCAATATCCAATCTCCTACTGGAGTTAAAAGCCACAATAAGCAGAAACTTAAGAAAAGGAAAATTAAATGCAAATATATTTCTTAGGAATTGTTCAATGAAGTTAGATACCATAATGATATATGAGAATAAGCTGAAAAGCAACATCCTTCTCATCCTTCTTGACAAGTGCTGATTAACTATCCTTCTAAGGTTTGCAGTTTTGTGTTTGAAGACCCAGTTTCATTCTATATTTTTACTCTGGAATTTAGTGGTTCATCCTACCATATTTGGCATGTTCAACTGGAGTTACTCATGGGTTTCAAACTTTGCACATGTTTTATTGGACCTGTGCCTGTGTGTGTTGAAATGTTACAAGTAGTACATCCAGCACAATCCAGAATCAGGAAGGGCCAATTTTACATTCTTTTAGCGCAGTATGAACTTTAAGGAAGGCCCTTCAGGAAAGGCAGCAATCTGAAGGAACTGGTTATTAGATTGCTGGTAGCCTGAACCTTCTCTTTCTAACAGCTGAAAGCACTTGAAAAAATGTAGACTATACCTAAACTAAGCCTGATGACTAACACACTGAGATGCAGGATCAAGATTTCTATTTTCTTAAAGTTTAGAATATAAGTAGACCATTACACAGAGATTTGAACTATAAATTATTTTTTTTTCACAAATATTAAACTCTGGATTGTTTATATTACTGGATTTAAACACATTTCCCTCTTTAATAGATATTTTTAAGGAAATTATTTTCTCAAATTAAACATTTTGCTTTTTTTAAGAAGCCAAACATACAAGCCAACAGGTGGAAGAAATAAACAAAGGTTCTGTGAATATTCCCCACAGAGACTGCTATTTTAAAGTCATTATTTCTCATTAAAGAGCTCAAAAGTTCCCACCCTTTCACAAGTTTTGTTTTCCTAAGTCAAGAGAAGTCTGACTGGTGAGGGAGTTATTTCCCTCTTGGTAAAATGTCCTGCTATGGTAAAATGTTCCATCTGGAGTGCCCAGCTATAAAACTGTACAAGTAAATTTCTCAGTACTATCATCTTGTTGAAAGCCATGTGCACACAAGATGAGTCTCTTACACCATAAGATGGATCCCTGATGACATGAATTAGTATATAGCATGTGTTGCTTTGGAAAACTTTGTTTAATATTGAACACTGGTTGATGATACTCTCCAGTGATATCACATTACAAAACTGATTATAAAAATACCACAACCACATTATGAATAAAGTTATCCATTCTGTTTGCCACACCAATGCCATACCATCGAAATCTATCCTAGATTTATTGACTGCAAATTATTGTATATGTGAAATAAATTAGTTGGAGAAAGAAGCATATCTTTATGGCTTTCAGCACATCTCCTGTAGAAACAGCATGAAGAATGCAAAACCTATGTGACTAATCTCTTCCAACATTTCGTACATGCAACATCCACTTCCTCAAAAGCTTCTTTACTGGATTTGCAAGACTCCTGAACAAATCTTTAAAAGGCACATTTCAATAGAGACTTAAATCTGTTAATTTGTTTGCTTGCTTATATTTTTTTTTTGGTTGGTTGGTTGTTTTTAACTCATTATATATATGGTCTATAGTTCATTTACAGGAAAGGATAAGTTTGATATAGTTTCTGTTGCTATTGAACAAAATTGATCTGGGATCTAGCCAAATGTAAGTCTTATTAAGATGGAGACATTTAGATGAAAATTAAGAACCTTCTGAAGAAACATAATAGAGGATAAAATTACAAGTGGCAGGACACATTACCTTATTTATCTGGTTGGGTTTGCATGACTTGCTCGGACAGCAGTTATGACAAACATTCCTTGGCCAATCTGTTTTCAAGAGATTTTCTATTAAAAGTAATGCGAGTGAATACACTGCTTTGCACACAGTTGAGATATGCTTCAACATTTGTATGAAAGCAATAAAACTGTGTAATTTTGCAGCAACAAAAATGGTTCTGTAATTGCTACGTCTTGCCTGTGATTTTCAAGTTTACAGACTGGGAACTAGCTTGCAGTCTTTCTGTGCAAGCTATTTCATCCTCGCTCATAGAATCAGAATATCCCAAGTTGGAAGGGACTCATAAGGATCATCAAATCTAACTCTTGGCTCCACATAGAACCACCTGAGAGGTTTGTCTAGATATTACTTTAACTCTGACAAGCTTGGTACCATGACTCTGGGGAGGCTGTTCCAGTTTGTGGCCTTGTCTCTACTTCACATGTGAAGGGGCGTGATTTATTGCTGACTGAGGTAACTGTCCTTGAGCAGGAGGGATCTTTCCCACTTCTTTACAAGCCCTCGAGGGAAGTAGCCCCACTTCCCAGGCAGAGGAAAAATTGGTGAGGAGCAGAGCCATGCTCCTGCATGTTCTCAAGGCCCCTCAGCAGCCTGCAGTGCTTCTCTCATCCCAGAATAACTCCTGCAGCTCACTCATCTGACCTTTTAGCTTCCCTCTGATTGAAAATTTGTTGCATTATAAAACATTCTAAATCCGTTTTGGAGAGTTGTTCTTCCTTATTCTTTGCTAATATTAGAAATGAAGACAACTAAAGTGATATTATTCTTGTTGTCATTGTTATTATTTCAAGCATTTTGCATACTTGCACATTATAATGGCCATACCTGGTACATAGCAGGCATATTACCTTATCAGCTAAGTTAAAACACTGAAGTCACACACAATCATGTCATTAATATATTAATGCTGGCAGATGAAATTTATCTTACATAGCTCCCTTTAACACATCTGCTCTTGTGCAATGTGGACTATCTTCATAATTGTGTATTGAGTGACTCATTTGAAGTAAATTAAAAGAACCTGAATTTCAAATAATGAGTTTAAAGAAAAATATCTTCCACAGAACATTTTATTTGGAGACAAGTAAGTCAGCAACAATTTCTGAAAATCTGGAAAAAAAAAAAAAAAAAAAAAAAAAAGGATTTTAAGTTGGGGAGAATAAATTACTTATAATTCTGTCCTGCTGCAGCTCTCTCTCTGCAAGCAGACAAATCGAGAGAGGACATTTCAGCAGCAGAAATTTTTCTCAACAAACTTTTAGTATCTTCTGTAAATGAATTTTATCTTTGCTCATGTAAATTAACTTTCCAAAGGTAAATTAAAGCTGTTTTTATGTAGAAGCAAGATGTGGAAGTTGCCAGCCAGGCTATCAACAGTGCTTTCCTCTTCAAAGCAACTGGGACTTTCTCTGCACTCTCAGCAGTTTTGCAGATGACACCAAGCTGAGTGGTTCAGCTGACACAGTGGAAGGAAGGGATGCCATCCAGATGAACCTGGACAGGCCTGAAATGTAGGCCCACAATATCCTAATGAGGTTCAACAAGTTCAAGTGCAAGGTTTTGCACTTGTGTTGGGGGAATCCCAGATATATCTACAGGCTTGGAGAAGAAATCATTGAGAGCAGCCCTGTGAAGATGGACTTGGGGTTCCTGGTGGACCAAAAGCTTGGCACGAGGCAGCAGAGTGCACTTGCAGCCCAGGAGGCCAACAATATCATGGGCTGTATCAAAAGAGGGGCAGACAGCAGGGAGAGGGAGGGGTTTGTCTCCCTCTGCTCTGTGCCTGTGAGGCCCGACTGGAGTACTGTGTCCAGGCCTGGGGCCCCCAGGACACCAAAGATGTGGAGCTTTTGGAAAGGGTCCAGAGGAGAGCCATGAGGATAGTCAGGGTCTAGAGCACCTCTCCAATTAAGAAACATCGAGAGAGCTAGGCTTGTTCAGCTTGGAGAAGAGAAGGCTGCTGAGAGACAACAATGAGTCCTTGCAGTACTTGAGAGAAGCTTACAAGCAGGAGGAGTCTGACTTTTTATGTGCTCTGATAGTGACAGGACAATGGGAATGGTTTTAAACTACTAGAGGAGAGATTTAGGTTAGATGTTGAGGGGAAATTCTTTAAAGTGCCAGGTGGCACTGGCTCAGGCTGTCCAGAGAAGCTGTGGATGCCCCATCCCTGAAGGTGTTCAAAGTCAGGTTGGATGGGGCTCTGGGCAATCAGACCTTCAGGGGGTTGGAGTGAGGTGATCTTTAAGGTCCCTCTGACACAAACAATTCTGTTCTATATTCTGTGATTCAATTCTAGTTCAGAGAATGTTTACATTGTGGAAAGAAAAAAAAGCTATCCCTGGAAAACACTGTGATTAGCAATAGCGTTAATGTTCACATTGATATTTGTGCTATTCCTTGAATGTTCTCTAAGAGAAAAAAAAAATGAGATAGTTGAACAGTGAGAGTCACAGACATACAGAGATGGAAGACAATTTCCCATAAAATACTTTGAATCCAGTTCAGTGTGAGAACTATGTATAATAGACCATCTTGTGTCCCTGGGAGGGAGGTCTCAAGTTCACCAGAGAGAAATCAAGACACATACATGTAAAAGCAAGGGCTGATATCAGTAATGTTCTAACTTCTGCCTTATTTTATACATACACTTGGCAGGGGGGGAAGACTGAGTGAGAGAAGGGGAGAGACTATATGTTTTTATTATCAACCAGATATTATTTTACAAACAAGCTATAGGCATGGGCTGTATTGCACTGCAAACTCCACTTCTGTTCCTGCCAAATGCCTAACTTAAACAGCAAAGACCTGATAACATATATTTGCATTCATATAACAGTAAATGGAGGTCTTTGAACTCATTTGCTTTCATGAGATAAATAACTTTAAAAGACGTAGTTAATGGCATACTTATCCTGAGCACAAGTGGAAGAGTTGGCTGTGATCCACTTCCGATTTTGAATTTTTACTGCCATAGCTAGTATCAGACAAAAGCTCTTTTCAGGAACCAAGAAAATCATGTTAGAGAAAACAGCAGGGTTCTGCCTCCTTCACAGCAGTTGGGAGTTAGTAGAAATGCTGTAACTTCATTTCAGCAATTTCTGTTAGGATACCTGTCAGTTAGAAGAGACTCTTCACTATATACTTGCAAACCAGAATAACATCATTGTCTTGAACAAGACAGGTTAATGCTATAACACTGATAAATTGATAACACAAACTTCAGCTCAGAACAGACAATAATACAGGTTACAGATCCATCGGTCAGGTAAGGTATCTAGCCAAGGCAGAGCGCATTCCCCATTTAATGGATTTTCTAGTACTTTACCTGGAATAACAGTTCAGTCTACAAAAATTTCTGACATAGTGCTAGTTCTCAAAGGAGAAGCAAAAAATGCACAAGTGTAATGAATGTCTTAGACTACCAGAAGATGATCCATCTACAGCAAAGCTTAGTGGGTGAGACTAGATTTGTTTTACATACAGCTACATCCACTCTGCTTCCTTCTACATATGTGAACTCATTTCTTCAATGAGTAATAAATTCCATTTGAAAAATTATCTTCACTGATTATTTTGTGTGTGTGTGCGAAGAACATTTTACACACACCATTTGACCTAACTTTTATCAGTAAAGATATTTCTGATTTTTCTGGAACATGAAGAGGTGGATCATGACAGACAAAAGGAAAAATGAAGATAGCTCCGAAAGTAATGCCTCCTATTTTATTATGTTGGCTCATGATGTCAGAGGCAGATGTTGGTGGCACAGCAGTAAAGATTGAACTTTCCCACCAATATCCTGTTACATTTTGTTGTTGTGGGATGGATGGCAGCAGAGGGGCAGTCTGACAGAAGGTCATCTGACATGGAAGTGCGTATGAAGCAAAAATGCGTCACCAAATTCTTCCCAGCAGAAAAATATGTACCCAGTGATATCCACTGACATTTGATGAGTATTTATGGAGCCCAAACAGTGGATGTGATCACAGGGAGGCAATGGGTGGTGCGTTTAAGCAATGGCAGCAGCAATAGTGGGTCAGCTCCTCTGGCGAAGATTTTTCAAGTGTGGCACACAGGGCCTTGGTCACTATTGGTGAAAATACACAGCTAATTGTAATGACATGAAAAAAAATATTATTTTGTAGCTCAGAATTTTCTATATCAAATAGTATTATTTGTCTTTGTATTTGCTGTAGTTTCCACAGTAACAAATAAGAGGCATTGCTTTTGAAGCAACCTACATTACTAGATGCACCATTTCTACCATAATTCTCGAGCTTTGTGTTTCTATTCTTTTCCTACTGAACACAGATGAACAGCCTCCAGGACTGAGAAGGCAAATGGTTGAAAAAAAATTATGAATGAATAAAATATCTTGTATTAATGTATCTATATAATGAATGTATAAAATGTCTTGTATCTACATCCTTTGGAAGCTGAGCTGAATTTAATAACAAATATACATATATATATCTTTCAATTATGGTAAACATTTAATCACTATTTTGATTAGAGAATGACTGCTAGTGATTTCTGGGTAATTTTCAGTCTGCATCTGTATCTATGTTTAAAATGTATAATATTTGCTCTCTGTTACAACTTTTTTAGACACTGATCAAAAAGTTATATAAACTGTTTGTTGGTTTAATGGAGGCATGGCAACATGGAATACTACTGTTGCATGGCATTTCTAAATATGACCTTACTGCAGTCATTAATAGCATTAATGAAGTCATTAATAATGTATAACATGGAAATCTAATTGCTTGAGTAAAAGCTGTCTTATGCCTTCACTTTGAAAAACAAATGGATCCTCTATCCATTTCGCTTGTGGAAACGGCTCTGACGTATGGGCACAAATAAATAAATAGAAGGCTGATCTTCTTTACGTTCAAAAATACACCTGACATATAGAACAGCAGTAGATTTAATACGGAACAGATATATAAGAAATGATTATATAAAATCTCCAGAAAACTGATCAAAGTGGTGATAAATAATGTCATCAATAGAAGGGAAAAATAACCCATCTTGTCACTTTTGATTTTTAAGGGTATCAGTAAAGGCCTCCTCTCAGCCACCATGAGGCTTCTGGGACTGCCAGGATCAACACACGTCTTGCATGCATGTACACCCCAAATCTCATGAGCATAAAGGAACTACATGCACATGCCAAAGAAATCTGGATTAACTATGAGCCAGTACAGTTAAAGTTGAAAAAATGAGCTGAATAAGTAGCTGAAGTTTTTAACTTGGCTTCACATAAGATATTCCAGCTCCACACAGAGAGACTCACAAACCATTTGAGCACTCATATATGAGCAAAAGCAAAAAAATTAAAGATGGGGCAGTATTATTTATATAAATATGGAATTTCTAACTTTGGCAAAATAATGACATTTAAGTTCCTATACAGTAACTAAACGAAAAATATTTTGATTGCCTAAATCTTAATCAATTTTTTCCTTACAAAATTGTCTTGGGGCAGTAAAAATCAACTTTGTAGTGAAAAAAGTGCGACCCCAGAGCCCTCTTACAAATAAGGCCAAGCAAAGTACATTTTTCAAGAAGGTGGCATTCATGCCTCTCTCTGCCTACTTCCACTACTGTCTTCTTGGGTACATCTGAATATATGACCTGACACCACTGAGCTGATGTAGCATCAGCACCTGAAAAATGGGCAATGAGAGGCATTGGTGCTCTCCAGTCATTACCTGGATGCACTGTGCACTCATCCCAGGAATATCAGATTTATTATACAAGCACAGAGCCAAAGTACAATGCACTCTCAATAAAACTGTCATTTCTGAGAAAAATTGATTTACAAAGACTTTCTAAAATAATACTTACATTCATTATACACATACTAAATGACATAGCAGAGAGAAAATCCTGAGATAGTCTTGTATAAGGTGGAGGCCTGGACATCTGAGTCACCTGGAATACCCTTCTGGCTCACAGACATCATCCAGAGAAAACATACAAGGGGTCTAAATAATATATCTCTTTAGACTGTAGGTGGCTGGTTTATATAAAAACAACTTGTACATTTGTACTGTAAACAACACTAAGACCTGCCCAAGCAATATTTTGCTTTAAAAATGAAAAAAAAATAAGACATTAGATGTTGATGAACAAGATCCCTGAGCTGTTCAAATTTTATAAAGAGACTGAGATTGTGGCCCAAATCTGAATAAGGATAATACAAGTTCTATATAACAGACATATTACAACTGCTAGGGACTTTAAGACTACAAGGTATTTATGCAGATTAAAATGAGGGTGAAATCATTGCTAAAATGTCCCAAAAGTGTCCCAAGCTTAATGCTAAATTATACAAAGACATTTGTGACCAAGCATGCTGCTTAAATTAAATGGTGTCAAAAGGTCTAAGGGGCATCACAGAGAAAGTTAAGGAGATTCTGAAATGGATGGGTTTATTTGAATAATCAGTAGTGCATAGTTACTATGCTAGTAAGCAAAAGTCTAAATTTTCTGTGGAAGTTCCAAGGGAGGATCTGGCAGAGTCTATTTACAGTAGGGTGATTGAAAAATGATCAGCACTGGTCCATGCATCACTTTGACCACACTAACCACTAACCAAAAATAGGTTTCAATCTGTTCAGAAGGAGGCTTTGACCTTAAGAAATGGAAATAAGAAGCTTCACATCGTTCTTTCTAACTCTTCTTGTATTTCTCTTCTTTAGATGAAGTTAGTGAGACATTATTTACTGTTATCATTAGGGAATGTGGCAAATAATTCCAGTGTTTGAGAACCTGGAAATTATTATTTTTTTCAGATAGAAACCGATAATTACAAACTGATATAAAAGTGGGAAAGATTTAATAACTATGCTAACACTCTCTGAGCAGACATGCAGTAGAACAATGTCTATTACAGTATTACGGAGTTGTCAACACTGGAACAAACTTAACAGATCTTGGATTAGAGGTGGGAAGAGAATGCCAGAGCTACAGCTGTGATAAGACTACAGAAAATCATCAAAATCACCAGCTTGGGATAGCAAGATCAGAATTTTCCAAGGGTTTTGCAAAGGAAACTGTTCAGTCATGGATGCAGTTTTATTTAAAGGAAACAACTTGGCAATTGCTAAGGTGTTACAGGAATATATATTCAAAAGGATACATAAAAGTCATTTTATGGTCCAAAAACACGTTAGAGGAAGGGCAAGAATGTTTTATAACAACCTAAAGTGAACAGTAAAATAAAGAACACTGGCAGGGTTTCCCCAATGAGCCAGAGGTAGGTGAGAAAATGATAAAGTCATTCTAATGATAAAGGAAAATCAGCACCTTGAGGGAAAGCAGGCATAGATGGTATTGTTTAAATTGGCAAGGGCAAATAGACTTGTGTTAAGATATAATACTGACTCCTTGGAGATGACTGTAGCAGAAAATACTGCAGCTAAATCTGTAGCCATACGTATTAAGTTGTTTTCTGCTAAAACAGCTCTAACAATACCGGAAGCCTATATAGCAAATTCTGCCACAGATTTTCTGGTGCTATTTTAGGCAGTTTTTTCTACAGGTTTAGAATACAACCATTAATTGATATTAATCCTAGTGTTATAGATTAGCAGGCAAGCAGTGCCAAAAATTAAAAATAAAATATAATATAACATAGAATAGTATTAATAAGAAACACTCTTAATGATGCCAAGCATGACTGAGATGTAAAATGCTACCAATGAGTCTGATGTGATGTGGTACTTGTTCTGCAGGGAAAAAAAAAAAAAAAGGATGTCAGATCTGACATAAAAATAAACAGACACTTGAGGTGGGGGTGGACGAGATGGAATCCAAAAGCTCTATTTGAAATGACCAAGAGACATCGCCATTTTACGAAATGAGGTGAGAATATGCTGCAGGAATAGCTGGCTGCAAGTGGTGTTCTTTGGGTGAAACTGTCAGTACAAACTAAAATATACTTTGAAGAAAGGATAATTTGTTTGCAAATCCTGGGAAGACATTTCTAAAGGTCACTACCTCAAATGAAGCATCACTTGGGTAAAAATTGCAGTAACTGGACACAGTGAAAATTGTGGGCATTGCATAACCAGAATAAATGGTACTGATGGTCCCAATGGGAAGGCATGAACTTATCTGGGCAGCACCTCAGAGGTTGTTTGTTGTAGTGGCAAATAATGAATATAATAAAGCTGAAACATTGATTATAAGTTTTTTTTTTTTTTTTTTTTTTTAATTCTGTATTGAGTTGAAGATGATTTTTTCCCCTCTTCTTTTAATGCTTGGCAGTGAAAAGAAGACATGGGATCTAGTACTAATGTTACTTAGTGCCTCATATGAATAGTACTTGCTCATTTGAAAGTGAGTTATAAGAAAAGCACAAAAATAGATGAACATAATGAGTTTTCGGATTAAAATATAGAGTGAAGCTAAAGTAACATGAAAAAAAAAAACAAAATGAAGAGTTACCAAGAGGAACTATTTGATATTTATTTTAAAACATTTATCTAAAAAAAAAAACCCCAAAAAAAACCTATGCTTTTGTTAACTTTGGAAACATTTATTGCCACTGCTGCTTTCAAAAAAAAATACTGCTCTGACTTGCTTTTCCAAGTTCTTCTACAATTTGTGTTCCCAGTTGCCTTTCTTTATCATTAACATCACCAGGATAGGCTGCTTGATGCAGGATGAATCAGATCCTTCTCCTACGAATCCCACTGATGGATATTGCCACTCACAGGGAGTCCAGATTTAGCTGGTAGTATTCCTGAGAATGAATGTTCAAGCCACTAACTTTATGAGAACATATCTCCCCCCAAATGGTAACTGTTGGTTCAAAAACTACCTACTGGTCTTTGATTCAGTCCCATGTGAGTGTGTGCCTTACCTTCTAAACAATGTTTCTTAAACCAAAGATCTAAAACATGTGAAAGTATGCTACTTCTATCACAAGAAGGGGAGTGGTTGTGATACAACCACAGCAAAAACAGTTATTCAGGTTGTATTCACATAGCTGGAGATTTTATCCTGATGTTAAAAATCATTGATGATCTCTTATCTTTGTTTTGCTTAGCTTACTGACAAATTTACCCCATTTTTCTACTCTATAACCAAGATTTGAAATGTGTATTTGCTGTAGATGTGACTACAATTTAATTTATTCATGTGTGTGTGCAAAACTTCATACATGATAATGATTTACTAAGAAGTATATTGAAGATGAAATCAATTGCATTTAATCTATTGGACAGCAATCTGAGTCACCTAATTACTATCTGGAGCCAAAACGCAAAGCACTAGAGTCCTTGAACAGCGTCTGTGTGCAGGACATACTCAAGACCCCTGCCCTGACAGCACCGGCTTATACGTTCAGTACATCAATTGATTTCTCACTCAGGTCAGCTGGGCATGTCATTTTCCATGGGGATGAATTCTACAAACATAATGTCTTTGCTTTATTGTGATTCTTTCTTTTCTAGATTCACCCTAATAAGATATTTTTGAATAGAAATCTTAAGAAAGTCAACTAAAAAATTTTAAAAATTGACATGTAAATACAACTTCAAAGACCTTTTCAATGACAGCTGCAAATCTGTCAAATGCCTTCTTTTATTAAACTTCCAATCAAAGCTTTCATTGGAGTGGGAAGCTAAACTGCCTCCTTATTTTTTAGGCTGGTCCCATTTGCATTAAAATCTTCCTAATGTTTACTTCATGATCAAGTTTCTTCCTAGGACCTTGTTTTATCCCAGTTATGGTAGGTGAATGCAAACTAGAGAGCAGTAGATTAGGTGCGACAGATTGGGAATTATGCAGATAAAGTCTGAGTAGAGAGTTTTAAGCCTCTCCAAACATTAACAACAGTATGAGTCCAAAAGATCTAGCTTTGCAAACACAAAATCAAGACTGTAAGTGTTTGACATGTCACAGAAGGATAAGGAGAGTGCTTTCCTTCAGTGAGGAGGGCACTGAGACACTGACAACTTTGCACATTATCTTGGGCAACATGAGCGTTTCCAGTTGCACCTGTAATGCAAACAGACTTTTTTTTATTAAAAAAAAAAAAAGGCAAAAATGCTACTCTACATCTGTTGATCTAGCTACAGAAGTTTTGACAGACATCTTGTTTGCTCAAATTATCATCAAAAGAATATTCTTGTACATCACTGGAAGACAAAAATAAAAGCAGCGTATTTGTTACAAATTCATGTTTTTCACATTAGATCAAATTGAGGCACTGTCTGCTTTTGATTGCTGTGTTTTTCTCTCAGTTGCATGTTTGCTCTGCAACATAAGCTGTACAATGCCTTTGATGCCAAATGTATGGCAGGTGTACGCGTGTGTTCTGTACAACAGCAAGAAAGCTAGAGGCATTATTGGATGGAACAAACAGACTGCTATTGGAGTAAAAATGAGACAATGTTTGTTTGAACTTCCACAGTACTTTTCAGAAATCTGGTATATGTCACCTAGTGAGCTTGTCAGTGCAAGTGTGAAATGTGGTGTGGCTCTTTCATGGGGTGGAGGAAGGCTGGTGACTATTTCCTCCCTTCTTTTTCTCTGTGAAATCAAGAACAAAGACTGTTGTTGTTGCTTAGGAGGGCAGATAAAGAGAGAAATTTGATGTTATGCTAGTGCATGCATAGTCAATCACTTGCTGTCCCTCTTTGTAAATGTTATCATATCTACAGCTTAACTAGTTTCTCAGACACAAGCAAAAGGACTGCACAGCTCGTGCTGCATGACTTATGTGCTAGCACAATGCAGATACATGAGACATATCTGCTATGGCTGGATTAGCATTCACTGCCCCTTAGACTTTCCCTGACATGAAAACTCAGAGTTTACTTGATATTATGTCTAACTTCAGTTCCATCTCCACAAAAATCCCTGCTTCTAACTTGTGCAAGCTCAGTCAGAAAAAAAGGACAAAAGTTAAAATTCAGAAAAGTGCAAGCTCACAATTCTCTAGCAGAGCCAATTTGTAATACTGATACAAAGCTCCTCTTAAGCCAGATATTGGGGTCACACACATGCTCTGAGATAAAGATGGCTCACAGAGAAGAACTGGTGAGGTGATAAGGCTCACTGCTGTGCTGAGAATTGCTCAGTATGTCATCGAATTAGGTTATCAGCTTTGCTCTGAAATGATATGCAGATAAGCACAGTGCCCAGGTGGACTAAGGATCAAGAGTATTGCTCCCTAAGGGGATTCTCACACATAAATTTGTTTAACACAAATGGTGTAAGTGTAATGCAGATCCACACAAAGAAATGATTCCAGGCCTCTGGGAAGGCCATACAGTTTTTGTTGGAGCAAAGTTCAGGATTTTGTGTGTCTCACCATGCAACGTAAATGGGCCTGCCCTTCACATATATTTAGTTTATATTAATAATAATAATAATTTTAAAAATGCAGGCAAACAACAAGTGGATGTTTGTTGACTTGAGGAAGATATAATTGCAGACCTCCCTTCCAATTAGAAAATTTGGAAACACAGATGAAATATGATTGAGCATATTCACTTAAGACACTCAAAGTGATTGCAAATACCTGATTACTCAGTGGTGTGGAAGCCTATGGACTCAAAGCCATGAATATTTGGACCATGCCTGACATTCAGGGGTACTAAATTGATCAACTCAACAGGAAACTTCCAAAATTAGAAAGAAACTCCTTAAGATGTACTAAAAAAAGACTTCCCCCATGACTTATGAGTCATGACACAAAATGTCCTTTATGTCTTGATATTTCATTTCACAATGCTTTTCATTATGGAACAATGGAACAAGTAATGACCAAAACTTCAGTCATTAACTCTTTTTTAATTTCCTACCAATTTGGAAAGTGGTGACCACATGATTCATAGATACTATGCCAAAATAAGAGTGGCATGAACATTAAATTATTTGCCGTGTTCATAGGCTGTCAGAGAGGGCAGTTAGCCAGCTTTTCAAAAAAATCTCAAAGAGATCAGCACAGCTGTATCATATTTTGAGCTTGTTTTCTTTACTACTGAAACCAACACCAATATTTTCAAACCAGTGCTCTCTTTGATGAACTTGGGTTTCAATTCATAGAATCATATAATAGAATGGCCTAGGATGAAAAGGACGATAATGATCATTCAGTTTCACCCCCCCTGCTATGTGCAGGGTCGCCAACCACCAGACCAGGCTGCCCAGAGCCACATCCAGCCTGGCCTTGAATGCCGCCAGGGGTGGGGTACCGACAACCTCTTTGAGCAACCTGTTCCAGTGCTTCACCACCCTCTGAGTGAAAAAATTCCTCCTAATATCTAACCTAAACCTCCCCTGTCTCAGTTGAAAACCATTCCCCCTTGTCTTATCACTATCCACCCATGTAAACAGTAGTACCCTCTCCTGTTTATACACTCCCTTGAAGTACTGGAAGGCCACAATGAGGTCTTCCTGGAGCCTTCTCTTCTTCAGGCTAAACAAGCTCAGTTTCCACAACCTTTCTTCACAAGAGAGGTGCTCCAGCCCTCTGATGATATAATCTCATGCTTTAAATTGAGAGGGGAAAAAAAAAAAAAAAAAAAAAAAAAAAGTGACCAGTTATTCTCACCTATAATTTCTTCTTGGATAAATATTGTTTAAATGTCATATTTGCAAAGCAGGAATAAAGGAAAGTGATAAACAGTGGTTTTATAAGTACCTGAGGATGATGTGAATAGATGAAGAGTGTGAGCTAATTGTGAGAAATTGGAAGTATGAATTGCGAGGTCAACACATAATCAAATTCTCTTTTCAGTGTTTCACATCTCACTTCTGTGATTCATGTTGAGCTGATGAATTGGTATTGTGAAGGGAGAAACATTTCCCTGTATTGTATTCAAACTGTTTCAGTTGCTATTTATCAATTATTTAATTAATATGTGAATTGCTGGTTCCAGTTGTCTTGGAAATGTTACACAGTACTATAAAATCACAAGTTAAGAAAGAACATTGTCAAAAATGAACTTAATATAACATAATTATGTTATTGATAATCTAGAAAACAAATTTATCATTTTAACTGTTCCATGACCCATGCACCCCAATTAAGAATGAATGTTGTGCAAAGCCTTGCAAGACAGCCTGCCTCAGAGAGCATATAGTCTAAGGATGTAGCAGGAGAGAAGTGGATATGGGCAAACAGATGGGAAAAGCAGAAGACAACAGTGAAATGGTTGTGATTAGTGTAATAGTTTCCGTACATTTGGTTGTGAGTCTGACACAGGGGCAAAGAAAAAAGTCTTTATTTTATTCTTCTGTAAAGGGTTGTCTACACCAGAGGATTCTAATAAGATAATTAGGGTAAAAACGTAATTAAAAATGAAACTAGAGTCCCGAAAGATACAGTTTATGATATGGGTGAGGAATTGTATCCAATATTATATTTTTAATATTCAGTGAAGTTCTTAAGACATCATAAATGTCTTAAGGCTGATAAAAAGAAAAAAAAATCAGTTTACCAGCAGAACTGGGATATTTCTTAAATAAACATTGTAAGAAAAGGCAGTGGAGAGAGCAAACAGCGTGACTGGTTAGCAAGGACGAGTAAACTAACCACCTAACTGCTCCAAAAGATACCTATGGCTGACTACAGAGGTCATGGAGAGGCAGAGAGGGAGTGGTTTCAAACCAGTGAGTTCTCTCTCCTGGAGCAACATGGCTGTGGTGATGCAACTAATGCAGTGGGGTAGCTGTGGCCACTGTCTCCATCCAGCAGCACAGCACAAGCAAGCCTTTCTGGAGGAAAAATGCATCTTGGTTCTCCGAGTTACAGTAGAAGGGAGAGTTGTACAAAAAATAAATCAAACACTTATGAAGAATGACCTGTGAATTTCCTTTCCTTTTTAACCATTCTTAATGTTATATGAGGGCTGCTCCAGAAATAATTCCTCCTAATTTGTTGTGTTGGTCCATGGTGTTAGAGGTGGATGTTGGTGGTATGGCAGTAGAGGTTGAACCTTTCCACCAGTATTCCATTACATTTTGTTGCCATGTGACAGATGGCAACAGAGGAAGCAGTCTGACAAAATGATGTCTGACATGGAAGTGCATACAAAGCAAACGTGAGTCATTGAATTCTTACACCCAGTGGCATTCATTGATGCTGAATGGTTATGGAGCTCAAAAAGTGGATGTAAGCACAGTGAGGTGGTGGGTGGTGCTTTAAAGCAACGGTGACAACAACAGTGGGTCATGTCTACTGGTGCAGGTCTTTACAAGTGTAGCATGCAAGCTCTTGTTCATCATGGCAAAAATGCATAACTAACAGAGGTGACTATGACAAAAAAATACTCTTTTCTAGCTGAGAATTTACTGTTAAATAGCATTACTGTGCTCTTCATTTTGCAATATTCATGGAAATAAATATGAGGCACTACTTTTGGAGCAACTCATGTAAGACTGCTGTGCTGCTGTGAGACTATCAGCTCCTTGAGGCTTATTTTGCCATGATCACCTGAACTAACTGCTCTTTTTATTCTGCAGTGTAATACTAAGAGTGTGCCCACATATTAGAAAAAGGCTTTGTTTGCTGAAGGTGTATGACTGATGGGGGCTTCAGTATGTGCTTGTCACCTGGCTCCTTCTGCTTGTATTGATCCAAATTCATTAGCCTCTACGGTGTCCTTAGGTCATTATGTTATATTCATAATGTAGCAGGAGAGGAAAAATAAAATAAATAAAAATATCCTTACTTCAAAAGCATAATTAATGAAATTTATTTAATATTGAGATAATTTTGAGGTATCTCTCCTTTCTGTAAACCTCTGTCTTAATATACTAGATTACACAGGAACAGCTTCTCAGTCAGTAGGATTTAACTTAGATAGTGTCCTCTCCATAGATAGTTTAAGTCAACAGAGAGACTGTCACCTACTTAGAGGGCTTTGGATCAGCTTTGGGAGCTCAAAGTTTTCCCAAAACCTGACAATCTAAGCATAGTTACACCTATTTAGAGATAAGATTAAAACTGCTTGAAAAATGGTACTTTTTTCCATCGTACTTCACAGGGAAAAAAAATAAATTCAATCTTTTGTTTGTCATGTATTCAAAAGATTTTGGGTAACAGCACTTAATTCAAATTAATGGGCACAGGCAAAATAAATAAATAAATTACAAAAGCTTAGAAAGGTGTGGAAATGTTTTTGCTTTAATTCTTCAATTGAATGTTTATTTCTTTTTTTTTTTTTTTCAAGGGAAATATAAAAAAATCAAAAATGGTGTCTTGGTCATTCTAAATATTTTCATGATTTTTGACAAATTCCACACACACACACACACACACACACACACACACACAAAAGTTTTCTAAATTATGTCCTATTATGTCCTTTCTGTACTTGGAATTAGGAAACTCATTTGTACAGATTGTGGTAGGGCTTTTATTTTTATTTTTATCATTTTTACTCAAGAAATAAGTACAATCCCACATGAGGAGGAAGAGATTCAGAACTTTTTTTTCCTGATTCAGAGCAAGGATTGCAGGCAGGACACCCATCTCCCCTGAGGGCTATAATCTTCACAATCTATGGTATTCTTTGAATGTTTTTTTTTCTACATTTCTCCTACAGAAGGTCTTTCACTTTGCATAAAATACTTTAATATTTATTGAGCCAGGGAGAAAGCGTGAAAATGACTCTATAAGACAGTGGTTAGGCCATTCCCAAAGGATGAGAGACACCTGGGCTCCTGTTCCTAACCCAATGAATTTTTAATTGCATTATAAAAAGTGGAACAGTTTTAAGAGGAGAGACAAAGACTGACTCAACTTCCCAGAAAGCAGATGACCTTCGTTCAAAACCCTAGTGGTAATCAAGCAGAAGTATGCAAACCCCTTTTTCCTATGATTGTGTGATTGACTTGATAGCTGGGCCATAGGATTTAATGAGATATGATAACGACAGTACCTTTCTCTGGCTTGTAAGGGAAAATTATTTGGATGTCTAACCATTGTTTTTTCAATACAAGCAAACATAAATGTATTTTTGCAAACATGAACATTTCAAAAAGTTGAGATTTTGATTTCTCATAAAATGGCCAGGATGAAAAGTTGAACCTTGTCACAAGTCATTGAGAAACACTCTATCATTTTTTTCAGAAGTTATTAATTTCAGTTTGCTCTTTTTGTTTATTTCTTTGTTAAAGAAAATATTCTTCACTGACAGCAAATACAGATTTTTTATCAAAACAAGTACCCATCTTTTGCCATGTCCATCCATCCATCCTGCTAAATCTTATTTTACAAGCAAATGCCTACGCTAGAAAGGGTTTTGATCTATTTCCTAATTCCTCTGGCTGCATGCATCTATACGACGACAGGGTATGAGATGAATTAAATTCAGAGAGTGTAACACTAGTGAAAGGCAATGAAATTTACATCAGGAAGGAACTGGATTCATGTTAAATATATGAGGAAGCAAACAGCCTTCAAGTCCAAGTTTCATGAGACACAAGAGGTATGCACCTTTTTCATTATAATTGAATGTAAGTGCTTGTATTGTTTTTAACAACCAGTCATTGCTCTTGTGGTTTTATGGCCTGGTCTTATGCCCACTGAAATCAACAGAATGAACTGTGAAAAGCTTCTGAGCCTGCTTAAAAGTGCAGCTCAATGACACAGTGCAATCCAGATGCCTTATCAACAGAAAGGATTTGGACAAAGTGACTTAAAAAAATATATAAAAAAAGTTAAAATAAAATACAAAATTACTAAAGGAACAGTGATTGCTTACAGGGTTTTAAATTTTTAGATCTACATGGTTTATACTTTCCCATGCTCCTTTTCCCATCAATAACCCAACCATTCATCTTCTGTGAAATCTAAACCTTCTGTGCTTCATGTTTTATTCATCCTAAGGTGCTTAATTTATACCAAAGGACAGCAGAGGGGCTAAGAGTAGCCTGTGTAAGGGGAGATGCCTTTAAGGCTATTATTCATGCCCTTTGATCTCAAATTTTCACTCAGGAAACTTTGGTTCTGTGGATAATTAGAAGCTGCCACTAACTGTTGCTCTATAAATTACAATAAATCTGAAGAAAGTCAAGGATCTTTTATACTCTAGCCATGCTACAATATCTACAGTACCCAGAACATTTATAAATATGTTCTAAAACACCAAAGTTAATTCTAAGTCAAAGCGAGCTCTTTTAAGTCTATTTTTTTTCATAATGCACTTAATAAATATTACTAAATTCAAAAGTGTTTACCACTATTTAATCTTTTTTACCACTTAGGTTAACACCTCACATACTACAATATGATAGATGAAGAATGACACCAAATTTAAACTTTCCCATGGAAATATATGCTATGAACTGTACACAATCAATTATTTCAGACAAAGCCCATGCTGTTTCCTCTTCTCCTAAGACACTGCTACATATTTAGGTTTTCAGTTTGAAAGGCCATTTTGGCACCACTAATGAAATAAATTATGTTTCTTGTCAGATCTCCCACTGGGTGGCGTGTGGTACCTCATGTACATTCATTTGTCACCCTCAAATAGAATAATACTTCCTGCAGGTTCCCAGCACAGATAACTGACCAAGTGGAAGTTAATTAAGTCATTGGTTTGCTTTGCTCTGAAGGATGTTAAACCACCGATGCTAAATGAGATACTTACAGTACCACACTGGAGACATATCCAATTAGAAGACCAGAAGAATTCGAATGTATATAGAGCTGTCCTCACAGATTACATTGAAAAGACAAATAATAGATAGTAAGTCACTTAGAATGAAACATAGAAGCAGAAATTCATTTTTAAGGCAGCAAATCCATCTTCCTATTAAGATCCAGATGGAAAAATACTATTAAAAAAAAAAAAAAAAGGATTTTTCTCCTATTTCAAATTTGAGACTTTAAGTGACACTTCATCTTATCATACTTCCATTGATTTTTCATTTATCTCTCGTTTTCCATACTATATAATCACTGATTCCCTGTTTCTAATTGCAAACATATCTAGCCCCAGTTCTTTACTTTTTGAAATTTAGACTATATGAAATTTTTATAATTTCTTAACTACTTAAGAAATGCTGTCAACAAAGCAATGGCATGCATTATTTATTTATTTGTTTAGTAATGGAGGAGGAGAATATTGTTGCAAAAAAATTAAGGAAAAGAAGTTTCACTTCTGTGGAGGGCCAGAAAATATTAACCATGTATCCCAGAGCACTTTTTTAGGTAGAACACAAAGTTCACACAAAAGTTTTGGTTCTGTAATAACTGAGTACAAGGTTATACCCCTCATCAGTTTGATCAGCTCCTGTTACAATAAGAAAACCAGACAGGCAATAAATGTTGACATTTTGCTTTATACTTTATTATAATCTTTTTTCCTCTTGACAATGAAACCAATTAAAGAATAGGGAATGGCACAGAAAAATAAGAATAAAAATCCTTCTGCTTCTGAGTTCTCAATTCGAAGTCATACTCCAACATTAACAAATGAAAACACTACTTTGGTCTAGAAATTATACACTGGCTTATTGTAATAAGTCTGGTGAGGTTTCTTAAGCCCTCTGAAATACATTGCAAAATCTCCACTTTCACTTGCAGTCTCAGCAGTAGGAAAAAAGTGAGTAGCTCTGCAAGGATCTACAAGTGCTATAGTGTAAGGAGAAACTTTTGTCCTGAAGACAAAAAATTCACATAGGCAGAAAAGAGAAGAAAAATAAATGCTAAATACCTGGCTGTCTAATTTAACATGTTGGCATAAAAGGAAAAATTGACCAATTTTTCTGGATTCAAAGGGGTTTCCTGTTACATTCAGGAGGAATGAGACAGGTTGCATCTAAGATTTTCCATCTCCTATTCCAGTGACAAGGCCATATTCAACTGGCATTATTAATTTTGTATTACAGTCTTTTAGAGAGTAATTGTCCCTAAGGGAGTAGGCTTATAAACAGAACCAGGAGGTGAATATGATCAGAATAAAGCATCTGGTCCATTGCTGTGACCTGAAAGATCTCTTTTCTGGGTTATTACAGATGACAGCTTGACAAAAGGTGATACATAGGGACTTTCCATGACAGATTCAGCCCTGCAAGACAAAACTATTCCCGTGAATAGAGGACATGCTTAGTCTGTGTAAAATCCTTCAGGGACAAAGATATTCTAGGCTCAGAACATTTTGAAGGCCATAAAGACAAGTCTGGATTAGGATGTATGCAAGAGGGTCATGTCTCCAGATCATAGAATCATAGAATCATAAAATCACTAAGGTTGGAAAAGACATCCAACATCATCTAGTCCCACCATCCATGTAACACTGATATTTCCCCACTAAACCATGTCCCTTAGTATCAGATTTACATGTTTCTTCAACACCTCCAGGGATGATGACTCGACCACATCCTTGGGTAGCCCGTTCCAGCACCTGATCACTCTTTTTCCTACTATCCAACCTGAACCTCCCCTGGTGCTACTCGAGGCCATTATCTCTATTCCTATTGTGAAGTACATGGGAGAACAGGCCAACCCCCACCTCACCACAGCCTCTTTTCAGGCAGTTGTAGAGAGTGATAATGTCTCCACTGAGCCTCCTCTTCTCCAAACTGAACAATCCCAGTTCTCTCAGCCATTCCTCGTAAGACTTGTGTTCCAGAGACCTCACAGCTTCTCTGCCCTTCTCTGGACACTCTCCAGGACCTCGATGTCTTTCTTGTAGTGAGGGGCCCAAAACTGAACACAAGGTGATGTGTCCTGAAAGTACAAGGTAATAAAACAACCCAAAAGGGTTACCTGAGACTGCAAAGTGCTGTAACGTACAATAAGAATTTATAACTAGTTAAGGCAGCGTAGTTTAGAAACAAACATGATACGCACTGAAGACCCTGACCACCTTCTTTACACTGTATGACATGGAACAAACAAAAAACTACTCTTAAAAGTCAAGATTTTAATTTCTTTGTCTTTCTCTAAACTGAATAACAAACAGGCAGCATGCAAGTTGCATCTTATTTGCAAGAAATAAGCTAATGTTTGGCAAACAATTCCACCCAGTGAATTCAGTTATCTTTCATCTGGAAGTACAGGTTTGGATGACTAGTGCAAATGACAGCTCTTCTGTCAGGATTTTAAATTTTAATTCTATTTTTATTGTTGATGGGATTTCCTGCCTGTCCAGTTCATCTGGCCTGGAAACATTTCCAGGTATCAACTGTATCTCCCTAAGTACAGTGCCTAACATAATAGAACTGGTCAAACCTGGAGCCTTCCTACAGGGAAAGTGATCACAATGCAATGGAACATCTCAAAATGAGTACAGCAAATGCATTACCACATCTCTAAAAGTGAAATACACATTTATGGCAAATGCCTCCAGATAATTTCAAAACTTTTTCCAAAAAGAGTTTAATAAAGATTGTTATTACCTAATGGAAGTGCATTTATAGACGTGAGGCTATAATGAAATTAAATGAAATGTAAATGAAGAAAGGAGAATATATGTTTTCAAGAACACTACATCCTTAACTCAGATGTCAGTGCTTCTATGCTCTGTACTAGAAGCTGAGGACTGCACATAAGCTTTGATCAACTTTAATTAAATCTGCATTGGATCTGTGTCTGTGAACTGTTTATAATATCTTAGCTGAAAGTAAGAAGCTGACCAATATATTTACGAAAAAAATTGCTCAAAACGAATCTGACTTGCTGAATTAATGTTATGCCAGCTAGGTTAAAAATACATAAATAAGTAAATAAAAATTAGCTTAAATGCGTCCCTGTTGCTCTTATGAATAAAAGGAAATCCTTACAAATTAGGATTTATGGCTCTGTTGCTAGTATACAGTATTTCTGTGGAAACCCTGATGAGAAGTCCTTGGTATTGCTCTGTGGCCGGACTATGCCCTGCAGCTGTGCCTAGAGCTGTGTCAAACTCTGAGGCTCCAGTTGTTTTGAGAATCCAGCTGGAGTGTCAGTGGGTGGCTTCCCAGCTGGCATCTCCTAGTGACTTTTGGCTGAAAGTCTTTCTGGCTCCTCTGTCAGCTCAAGAGTTGAATGTGTGGCTGGGATAACATCATCTCACTGCTGTGCTCAGCTGACCTTCACAGTGTTTTTGTTTTGATTCATATTTGCTTGCAAGGAATTTGCTTTTTCTGTCATTACATAAATACACAGGCAGACCTAGGCCAAATTCTGAATCCCTTGCTTTGCAGGCTCTGAGCCCAGTCACAAATCTGTGCCCTGGCCAGTATCTAAACTGCATGGTGTTAGGAAAATACAGCAACTGTGAAGCTTTATATGCACCCAGCCCTGATGCCTCTGCAAGTAAATCCTGGAGTACAGGAACCTGCCCCGATATTCCTGCAGAAACATGCAGGGGTCCCTCCACCAGGTGAGAAGTCAGAATTACGCCAATCAAATCCCCTCATATCAATATCCAGCATGACAAACCAGTCTGTGTGAGAAATCCCCTATACCATTATGCTCTCATAGCTCCTTATTGATAAAATGCCACCAAGATCCACTCATCCAGAAGGGACAAACATTCTTGCGAATCTCGTATTCACAGACAAAACTTAGCATAGTTTGGGAGAAAAGAGGCAGATTTAGATAAACTTAAAATGGACACCAAACAAGAATAAACTGTGTTTCTGAAAGTGCTGCCACCAAAGCTGAGACGGATAGTAATTGTGATTGTGTTTGTTCTATCATTCCCATATATTACTGTAATCAGTGAAGTCATAACAGCCGCAGAAGAAAATCCAGAAAATACTGCATTAGCCAACGCTTTTTGCACCTCTTAGACAGGAGCAATTCCAGTGACCAATGTTACCTGCCAGAATCAAGTCCAGGGATTAGCTTTGCTCAACAATTTTGAAACCATGGCTCCCCAAAGTGCTGGTAAATCATTCATCTGTGGTCTCTGGTCTATTAAACAGCATGATCTCATCAGCCCTAAATAGCTGAGCTAAACTCTGTGAGAAACTTTGAGAGCTGACAACAGACTTAGTACCAAGCTGTGGGCGTCACTGTCCTCCACAATACTGTCATTAAAGCAAGCTGTGGGTGGAAGCTCGGAGTCACCATTATTTCACAGAGAAAAGATGTACTACAGCAATATCTACATTACACATTTTCCTTGGACCGGAACTCTGAGCTCCAGTGTGTTGAGTCTGCTGTTTAGGATGTGTTAGGAAGGCAATGAGACGTCACTGTGGTAGGCCATGAGAGATAATGATCCTAGCTGCTGACGCTCTGGCCTTCCTCTGGAAATCACAGAATCATAAAATGGCTTGAGTTGGAAAGGAACTTAAGGATCATCCAGTTCCAACCCTCTGGTTTGGGCAAGGGCTGCCACCCATCAGGTCACGTTATCCAGACCCCTTTCAAGCTGGCAGCTTGAACACTTTCAGGGATGGGGCATTGAGTTGTTTGACTTCAGACAGCTCTTGGGAGGGGGACAGGTTTAGCTTAAAACACTAATAAATAAATTGTCTCTACAGGATGACTGCACCCTGCAGTGAGATACCCAGCTGAATGTAGGACGTGGGTCTGGGGCCAGTGCTGTTCTTGCCCAAGCAGGTCCTGTGCTGGGCAGCAGCTTCCTGAGGGCTGTCCCTGACCAGCAAGGTGTGAGTTATGGAGCTGCAGTTCCATGCATTGTAAAGGGAGAAAATACAGAATTAAGGTAAATATTTTCTCAGTGGAAAATGTTTGATTTTTGATTTTCTGCTTGTGTTTTATACATACACCCATTATTAAAGTTATAATTATTTTTTCCCCAAATATGGCTGCTGTTATAGTGTAAGATATTCCCAGCCCCCCCCACCCCCTTTTTTTTTCATGTTAATATTTTCATGGATACACTTATTAAAAGAAATCAGATGTTTAAGGAAACAAACAAACCAAGTCAAATACTTCCAACTATGCAAAGACAGAAGAAAAAAGAAAAACCACAAGGAAATGAAAAATGTTCATTTTAATGTTTTCAATTAAAAAACAATTTTGAAAGAAGCTTGCCCTTACAGATATTTGGAGCACTTTTACTGAAGGAATTTAGTCAGTATATGCTAGCTTATTTAAGTTAAAATGTTCCACAGAAGCATCTCAATATTGATGATATTTTTAAATGAGAAGGTTTCTGAGGTCGCTTTGCAATAAGAGAAAAAGAAAAAGAAAAAAAAAAGATGAAGAAAGAAACGCTGGAAAGCAGACCTTTATGATAAGAAAACATGTTGTACAACGTTGTCAAATATGGGGGATGGGAGATATTTCTGAAAGATTTTTGCAATTATGCTTAATTTTGTTTCTCTTATGCACACCAAAACCCCTCTGAAGCTGTCTTCAGGAATTGGAGTTGTCCATTACATCCCTCTGATCATATTCAGCTCATTATAATGTAACCTGTGGGCCTGTGCGATGCCGTGCCTTGGAGTCCTGCAGCTCCAAACATCCTAACAAGGGGCTAGCTGGGACACGCAGTATGGATGGGACCTGCAGCAATTCTCTCTTGTGGGAATCCCTGGTCATAGACGGGGGGACTGGAGGCACCTGCTATACCATGCCAGCTCTCTTGCCAGGGAGTTGGGCTGCTCCCAAGTCCTCCCCTCTGAGATGTAAGCTCCATTTGCCATTTCCCCCCCAAGCTTTATTGCAAATTGCATACACCTATACTTGAAGAATAGATGTACTGTGCATAAATGTCCTAACTGGCATACAAACAGGAATGTTTATACATAAGCAAATTCATCCTTTGTTGTCTATTAGAGTCATTAGTCTCTTTCAAACACTTGAGTCATTCTATTCATAGAGCAGAAAAAGTAACACTGACCTCAGTGACCAATCGCAGACAAACCAGTGAGCAGCAAGTGATGGATAAGGGAAGAAAATTCTCATTTGAATAAAAAATTCACAAGCTTAAATTTCTTTGTGTAAACTATAAAGAATAAGTTTACAATTAGCAAAGAAACTCAGTTTTTAAACAGTTTACGAAAAGGAGAAAAGATCAAGGTCTTGGTCTGAAGCTTGAAGCAGTCAATGGGGAAACTCACTGTTCAGCAGGTTTGTGGAGTGCGTCCTGATTTCCAGTGTATCTAAACAAACAGAATTTTTAGCCCTTTCAACTGTACAAGGAAAAGGACTGTCTTTTCAAAGCAGAAGTATACGCTATCCAAGGACAAGGAAAGTTAGTTTGAAGAGATATGTCAGTGCATGAAGGAAAAGGGTGTGTGGGGGGAAATGAAGGAAAAATAAGACATTATTTTCTTCGTGTCCCTGCAGAGTGGGATGCAGGACAGAGAACATAAATTTAGGCCTGCGCTGCTGGGAACAGGAGAGGTGTCAGAAATCACACATTTCGCAGTGTGCTCCTCTACAAGAAAGTCCTTTGAGAGAAAAGCCTCTAAGTGTGTGAGCAGATCCCATAAAATTTTACACCCACCTCCCCAAAAAATGGAAGAATCAAGAGTCCAAACCTGCCACAGAAACTTCGACCCTTCGTTTAAATGTCTGCAATGCTTTTACAAGACATAGCTTGAAGACGGCTGAAAGCTTGCAGTAAAAAAGTTACATCTATAACCTTTTCATTGTAGCAAGCTGTTCTCGCCTGTGCCAAGATATTATTTTCTATCCTCAAAACTGTGTGTGTATTCATACAGTTTTAAAATTCTGCACAGTAGTTTCATACCAAACTGTTCATTGTTTATATAATTTTTCATGTCAAAAAGCATTTGATTTGCCAGAAAAAAAATGGAATATATTATATTTTAATAATTTTTGAATAACTTGTGAGTGTTTACTGCAGGATTAGAAAAGCTTTTTCCTCCCAACTACCAAAATGATTGAAAACAATTATGCTGCTGGCACAAGACTCTGAACAATATTCAGCACAAATTAAATTTCATTCTATTATTAATAGATGTGATACATAAGGAATGAAGATACATGGCTACTTGTTTCTGCTTATAATTATAGCAATGCCATTCTTATTTCCCGTCTTCTATATATGCTTTTTAGAATCTTTGGGTTTGATACCTATGTGTCTGTGATCTCCTATCCAAAGGGCAAAATGACAACGAAAATAGGAGCAGATATCCTGTTACAAGATTAATTTGGGAATGATAAATGAGTGTTTTTAGTATGAATTGTATAGGTTACCATTTAAGCAGGTCTTGGCAGCTAACCAGCCCTTTTCTTTAACAAAAAAAAAGGGGGGGAAAAATGTAGAGAATGCATAAATGGGTTGATTGCCCCAGGATGTCTCTCTCAAGAAGGATTAGCAAAACCAACTGGGCCATTTTCTATCCCCACAAAAACTCTGTTTGTGCTGCAGAAGTTTACCCTTTTAATCATGTTGCTACAGAAAAAAAAGAAAAAAAAGAAAAAAACAATCTTCTGCTCTTGTACAGCCTCTTGTAAGACATTTGAAGTCCTAGGTATCACTGAGTCAGTAGTGTAATGCAGACTGAGTCTATCCAAAGAGTGGAGGTGAGAACAAGATCTCTCAAATGCTTGTCAGCATAGACAGTGAAAGCCAAGAAACTTATTTATATATATTAACATTCAAAAGTACTATGGAATCAAGCTCCACTGTTCAGGCAAAACTTTGTCAAGGCTACTCACTTTGGGTTTTAATTGTATTCTGTCATTTTTTTCAGGTTATGGCCTGTTCTGCATGTGTACTTTGTAAGAAAAAAGAAAGGAGTAATATTTGAAGGGCTGGTCCTGGTCATGCACATTATTGCTCCTGAAAGTATTTCTTCCAATTGAGACACAGAGATTTCTGAAATGCCCAATCAGTTACGAGTAAGACTCCAGCATGGCTTAAGGCCAGTTGTGATATACATTAGATGAGATGGGACATCTGTGCTTCAGTTTGGTCTCTGTACAAGAAATTTATTGGCAGGAGTAAGTCTAAAGCCTTGGAATATTTTTGGTTGAGCCCTGTAATTTTTCTTTTCATTGATTTTTTTTTCTTGCACAATTTCTTCCTATGAGTAATGTAGTTATTTATTGTATGTAGAATGTCTTTCTCACTTTGATAAGTGCTTCTTTCACTCTAACCTTTCTGCACTTAAAAACTTTAAAACTGTCATAGCTGTTCAGATCAAGAGCCCAATTCCTAGCTGTCTAAGACATGAATAGATATACAATAGGGAGCCACACTCCCAGCATACAGTAATCAAATCTTCCGAGCTGCACCATGCAATGTATGATCTCCTCCATGGGTTTTTAGGACTCATTTTCACTTCACTTATTTGGCTCTCTCAAAATCCTGCAGCAATTGGCTTTAAATTATACTTCTTACTGAGTAAAAAGACATTTCTGTAAAATAAAAATATATTACTTGGTATTTTTTTTGTCATCTCTTAATCCTGTAGTTATGGGTAACAGTGAAGAGCCTTTCACTTTTCTTACTCCCTTTTGTTTTTAAAGACCTAAACAAGATGTGGTAAGAAAAGGCCAACCAGCGAAGGAAGATTGAATAAAAATAGGGAAAAAAAGAATTGTCAAAAACAGTATAAGTAGAAGCAAGGGTGAGAGAAACACTGGTGCTTTGTAACTGAATGTAGAGATTTTCCAGTGTGAGAGAACATGACATGGGCTCCAAATATCCCGAATACCAACACTGTCTTAGAATCATTAGTCTGTGTTCTCAACAGTTATTTTATTCATACTAAGGATCTCTGATCATTAAAATTCATACATCTACAATAACCAAAACAAAAAGCTCAAACCAAGTAAACAAACCAATTATTTGTTGATTAGTAATAGAAGAAAAAGAGAAGATTCTCCCCCTCGGCCCAGCTGTTCATATTTATATTCTCTTGGCAAATGCTTGATTTTCTGTCTGAACCATACATGAGTGTTGTTGGGAAAAATAAAAAGGATCCTGGAAAGATTCATACTGAGATATTGCTGTAACTCATTGCAATCATAATGACATATTATGTTTCTGTTGCTCTGTGCTTTAGCTACATTATGTATATGGGATGGATCAGACAAGGATGTGGCTGTATGGACCTGTTTTTTCAGAACGTCCAGTGTGAAGGACTCCCAGTCAGTCCATGGTACATGGTGCACATCAGAATAAGGCACGGAAGGATGCAGCTGTTTTGTAGGTGAGACAGTGGCATATCCACAGCCAAAACAGATGTCACAGAAACACTTTTATTGAATACAAATGGAGATTTGACTTCTCTATGGAGCACTGTGACTGCCCTTCCCGGACCAGTGCAGCACATCGACTGACAGAGCTCCATACAGTCTTTGTGCACCAAAGTAACAAGGCCAACTTCTCTGCTCCACTTGCCCTGGTACAACAATATTTGTGAATGAATAAACTGATTTCAATTTCAAATGAACAATCCAGATGAGCAGGTGCTCAAAGCTGAATCCAAATGAAATAAACAGTTTCCCTGAGATCTGAACAAATAGCAAATTTATGCATAAAGTTATGGCTGTGAACTGTGATTTTGCCACTTTCATTTGGGTGTTGAAGACAGCAGTCAAGCTTCCCCAACATGTCACAAACTGTTATTGACAACACTGAGAAACCTGGATATGTGCAAAGCTCTCTGGCATGTATGCTATCATAAAATTTAAAGTCTGACTTAAAGACAAAGAACTGTTGGTTTATAGGCATTTCTATTTGTATTTGGCATTTCAGATAGTATGACAGCTTGATCCAAAGACCATTAAAGCAAAATGTTACACTTCAATTGCTTTCACTGAGCAATGGGACACAGGGTCCTTAGGGAGTTGGATGCTGCACACACCAAGTAAGCCTGCAACAAAAATTTATGATTCAGATGTCTGACCCATTAGTGCATAAACACACTTCATAATCCTACAAACATCCTACAGTTAGTTGTGTCTGAAAGCTGAAGATACTAGCAGTGTTTGGAACCAGACGACAAAATAGTAACCACTATTCACAGATTTTATAAATGTAAATCATTAAATTTGGTCATCCAAAACCCTCAAATGAAAAAAAAAAAACTACTTTGAATACTCTGATCCTTCTGATTTTGGTTTATGGAAGACATAGGACAATTATTTTGGACATAAACAGTACACTGCATTGCTTAATAGATCTCCAAAACTCCGTATCCACAGTTTTGGATTGATAGTAAGACAGATCAAGCATCAAAGGGTATGCATGTTTGAATGCACAAAGAATTTCCTTTGCTAGTACCTTATGGAGGTGGACTTAACTGCACTTCTATTTACAAGTTGCTCTGTTCAAAAGACTAAGAACTATGGAATGCAACAACAACAACAACAAAACCTCAAGAAATTCTGTTAAAAATATTGCAAATACTTTCGTGATTTTGATTTTGTTGTTTATACTTCAGGCTGCAGATGATGTATATCGTTTAGTTGATTATCGTTTGCAAAGAAATGTCACATACATTGTTGCCATGTAAAGCAAATTCATTTTCTTTGTTTTCTTCTATTTATTGTTATTGTTATTTTTAATAGACATTCTTTCACTATAATGCTGCTTTGACAACTTGTTCCAAGGGACCTTAGTCATCAGAAAACAAGTAGTTCTGATTTTTCTTCACTGTTAGCTAGATGTTTGTGGTTTTAAATCCAAAGGCTCATTACATTCTCCCAGTTTTACATTATCTCCTCTCTCAGTAAAATATTTCACCCCAGATGTACACACTGAAAACACACTGTGGCCATTCTTGAACACTTAAAGAAGAACAGGAGAACAGGAGTTGTCTGGATGAGGAGCTAAGACATATGGTTTAGTAGCTTGTAGCAATGGTAATGGGAGTATGATTGGACTAGATGTTCTTGTAGGTCCTTTCCAACCTTGTGATTCTATAATTCTATGATTCTATGAGAGATATTTGAACTATCAATTAATGAGAAGAAACCTCAGCTCTCCAGAATGGTATGAATTTGCTCATTGATCACAGCAAACTACACTGTAATATTTAAGTAATGTCTGTGGAAAGTACACATCCTATTGCACAGGTACGGTCTGTGATACTTGCTTTTGGATTCCAACCATCAAATGTTTATTCATGTCTCTGTCACTCTGAAGATGAGTTATTGTTCAGCTCTCCATCTTGGTGCCTATAAGCCACTCTGAAACTGCTGCTGGTGCAAGAAATATTTAATAAAGACACAGCTTTGTACAAACTGGTGCTTTACTGGCTAAATCTGTACACAATATTTTTGACCTCAAGTAATTCATAATGTTGGAGAAGCCTGGAAATTTATGCCACACTCTTTTGAGGAACGGAAGGAAGTATTCAGGTTCAAAACAAGTAAACATAATTTCTTATATGATATATTTCAATGACTCTATTATTGAAGTCCAAGAAGCCATAATTCACCACTGCTGTCATGAGCAGGTTTCACTGATTATGCAAGAATGCTAAAAAGCTGTTTTTCATATTAATAGAAAGAGTAACTATTGTACAGCTCGCACATTTGAAAACAGAGATGTTGTCCGTCAAGCTTTGAAAGAATATGACTTTGAAGTTACCAACTGATGAAATAACTTTAATTTCACTCATTGCATTCAGACAAGAAGAGCCTAGTACAGCACCCCATATGTGTACAATACTTCCTCTCAGTGCAGCACAGCAGCTGAGCCTTTTTTTTACAGCTCGTTTCACTAACCTTGTTCAAGCTACTAACTCATACAACCACCTCATGAAAAGAACCTAAAGATCCCTGTAAAATTAAACAATGAGAAATCAGAAAGTCCCCTTTTCATCAGCTGCATCCTCTGAGGACTGCACCAAAGCAGGAGTTGAACATACAAACTCCAAATGTGTAAAAAAAAAAAAAAAAATGTGCCACCAGCTCAGTCACGTTGACAACGACAGGACAACCATTTTGCCCAGCTTGTTGCAATCACCTGAAAGTAAGCATGTGCACCAACACTGCTTTCAGCTCTGACAACTAGATTGGGCAGAACTGTCACTGGCAGAATTCTTTTGGATCAGACAGCTTTGAAACTGTGGCACTATCGCTCCTGACCAAAATAAGAAAGAAAAGAAACTCAGAAAACAGAAAAAAAAAAAGATTTGGAAACTTCAGTGCCATGGTCTTCAATTTTCATTTAGTAGAGGCTGCTGGAAATCCACTGACTTGGCGAAGTGACTTTGGCTTTCAAAGAGCTGATAGAAATGTAGCCACTGCAATTGCCACTATGCATTTTATATAGTTTGTTCAAATGCTTATTACACTCATGGATTTCTTTCCAGCCTACAAAACACACGTTTTCTGTTAATATATTGAGAAAACATGTAGATGCAGAAAAAGAAAAGCTCTTAAAAAAGGTCCTTAAATGTGAATAAAAATTATAATTACTTAGCAGAAGCAAATCTCCTTTGGACAAGATTTCATGCAATGAAAGTACTGAGAATCTTTTTTTTTTTTTTTTTTTTTCAGCATCTGATCATCTCTTGAATTACAGTACAGCTCCAATTATATTTTATAGGGAGCAATTTCATTTTTACAGCTGAAGGATCCTTTGACTTCTGTGAAATTAAATAAAACAAAAGCAAAAGAAAAAGGTCAACTGGCTTCAGGGTTTCTAAATGGAGAGTGAGATCAGAAGGTACGACCTAGACTGGTTGTTTACAATGCCCGCTACTGAAACCATTAAGTTAAAGCAGTGTCCTGAAAATATCTACCAGTCTTATCCTCCTTGCCCATTTAAGGGGAAAGAATGAAATCCCAAGGGATTATTGGGGTGCAGTCCAAAAGTCTAATCTTTACTCTCTGCATGAGCTAGTATACATCAAGGATAAAGACTGCAGATGACAAATTCCCTTTCTTCTTTTTCTTTGCTAAATAAGTCCTCCTCTTAGTGCTAGAATTAAGAACAAAAATACCATCCCCTCTTCTGACTTCAGCTTCTTACTCTGGTCTCTTGTTTTCAAGAGATGGATGTCCAGCTTATTGCGTAGCACTGGGAGAACAGTGACAGATACTCAATTTGCCCAGCAGTCTTGGTGCATACTGAGAGCATCCTGGTATATTCATGGCTCAGACATGTAACAGATAACCAGTAAAAGTGTGGAAAATTTCTTCTCTGGGAGTCCCAAGTGCAAAACCCATGCCCCACTCTCCGAGATGCACATTGCCACAAGATTGCAGTCTAATTTGAGAGCAAATATGTCGGCTGCTCAAGTCACTTTATCCTGTGCAAAAAATTTACTGTGCATACTATTCTGATCTAAGTTTATTATGTTTAGTATAGCAATTTGCAGAGGTATTTTACCTGTAAGAGGAAGCAGATGGAAAATGAGTTCAGTAAGAGGAGGTACATCAGTGAGAAAGCTTGCAGGGTATTTCAGGAGCTATTTCCTCTGCTGTCAGCAGTGAACCAGTGACAATAAGTTAAAGTTTCAACTTCACTAAACAACACTGACCCCTTCCAAGATAAATTACCTTTCAGGATAACCTGCAGTTACATTCAGGCTGATGTAATTTATGTTTGAGCACTGTACAAAGCAAAAACATAGGTAAAATTTCATATGTAGGTTGTTCCAAAAGTAATGCTTCTCACTTATTTCCATGGAAACTACAAGTAGTGGAGGTGACCAAGTATTTCACAGCTGCTATGATGGTGCCCTTGTTAAGAAAATATTGCCCACATAGTTCATTGGCTGAAACAGTTGGAAGTCAGAAGTCACCAAATCAAGACTATGTGCTGGGTGTGGTAGACCCATCCTCCCAAGATTGGTAATGTGCTCCATGGTTTTCAAACTGGTATGAGGCCTGGTGTTACTGTATTGCAAGAGGAGGGCTGTCTTTTCCCTTGTCTGACTCTGGAAGTTTGAGACTTCAGCTTAGTCAGCTTTGTGATATAGTTGTTGATGGTTTGTTTGTGTTCCAGTAAATCCAGAAGGATCAGTCCTTTCCTATCCCAAAAGACAGTGCACATCACTTTACCCACTGAGAGCTGAATCTTGAACTTTTTCTTCGATGGGAAATTCACATGTTGTCACTCCATGGACTGCCATTTTGACACTGGCTTGTAAGCAGTGATGACGTCTCATCACTGGTAATGATGCAATCCAGGAAACTGTCCTCATTTTGGTTCAACTGGTGCTGACAAACTTGTGTGTGACTTTCTTTCTGTCTTCTGTTAGCATTCTTGGACCCTACTGTGTGCAACCTTTGTGATATTCCTATGTTGCCACCATGATTTCCAACACATTGAAGCCATTATTCAGCTCTGTGCACAATTCCCTGGTTGTAATCTTCCAGTTCTTGCAGATAAGCTGATCAAGACGCTCTTCATTTTGTGGTGTGACAATTGTGCATGGCCATCTGGAACACAGCTTGTCTTTTACATCACTGTCACCACTGCTGGAGTGTACCACCCACCACCTCACTGTATTAGCATCCACTGTTTGATTTTCATAAATATTCAGCAAGAGCAGTTTACCCTCTATTGTCATACCAACACATCTGCTTCTGAGATTATAGGCCAAAATAATAAAATAGGAAGCATTACTTTCGGAGCAACCCTGTATAAAGTTGATGTTCAAGATATGATTCAACAAACTGCTGAATTTGAGCTTGTGTAGATGGCCTGACTGAGGTGAAGTTTCACGTATACTTTGGATATTTTGCTTCCAGAGGCCAAATGAATAAGGCTCTCCCCTATGCCACATTGACGTGGTTCAGGGTCAAGGTTCTTTCCATTCTGATAATTATGAGGTGAAAGTATTGTCTAGATGTCTATTTGCTAATAAAATAGTGTCTGCAGTGTCACATCTACATCCTCCTCATTCTAAGGGTCAGGTTTAGAAGTCATATAAGTCATGACATGGTTCAGTAGTCCATTAGCTTGGGGAAGTGAAAGGAAATTTACCTAAGTAAGCAAGTGCTATATTACGCTGCTGTTATATGTTCAGGGGGTATTTTAGTATTAGCTATTCAGATTCAAATACACCTGAATTAGAACACACATTTCTACTAAGCCTTCTTTCTTCTCTCAGAGAAGAAAATACTTTTATTTTTACTTTTAACACATAAACTCTGACAGGTGCCATATTTATCCCCCACCCACTCTCAACCTCAGTCCAATCTGTCCATCTCCATATGTGGCCTTACCTGTCTTTTCATCTGTAGCTTCAGCATTTTGCAAACATCTCTTCATAAACAGCACTTTCTGTAGAAGTGCTGAAACATTACAATTTTAAGACAAGTCCTATTGAAAATGACAGAGTTCCATTGCTTTAAATTTGGATCAAGGCAAATCAAAATATGCTCCTTCATGCACTGGCTGTGGTTAATTATCAGAGATACACAGATATTTGTGTTAGAATATTATTTAGTCATTACCATTTACAGTAATGTTTTGAGAAGAAAGAGCCTGATTCATCATCGTGCAATCCTTCTTCTATCCCTGGGAATCCATTAAAACTTCTTTTTTTTTTTTTTTTTTTTTTTTGTATTTGAATACTTTGGCTCTGTTGACAAGTTCTTTTTTTTGCTTTCTCTGCATAAAGAATATTTTTTGTTGCTGTTTTATATGCCGGCAGAAGATATACCACATAATTGCAAACTCTTTTACAAATTGTAAAAGCACAGTGTTCTCCTCCTATCCCATTCCATGGTGTTTTGTCCTTAAGCCTTGCAACAAGCTTGAACAAGATAAACACTTCACAGGATTCAGAGAATTCTTTGTAGGAGTCACCTCTTGTTTGGAGGTGTGACACAGGATCACAGAAACACTTCCCCATTTACTTTGTGAAGATTCACATCCATAAAGAAGCTATCCCAGTAACATTCCTTGAGGGTACAGAGGAATCATTTTGCAAACATCTTATATAATAATAAAATATGATGTGCAGTTCTTCACTGTTATCTATAGAAGTCCCAGGCCTCTCTCACACAGACAAGTTTCAATAAACCTAGTGTCAATGCTTGTTTATAGAATCAAAATGACATTTTTTCCTATTCTTTCTTTAAACATACAATCTTTCTAGAACTCTGATTTGTTTTTCTACTTAACAACAATGAACCTGCAGGGAATTCAGTAAAGACTCTCCCTAGACCCATAATACAGCAGTGTTCACACTGTAAGTTGAAGCTGTTTATACTACCGCCTTCCATTTTCGAGGAACAGAAAAATAAAACCAGTAACGGGCAGATCTCATCCCATCACATGATGGAGGTCACTGGAAGGCCAAGTTTGACAATTCAGCTGTGATATAACCTTGAATGAAGTAGAAGAATCAATTCCCCATCCTGCAATTTAAAGCCTGGAAAGGGCCAGATCTGCATTCCTCATAGTACATCGCCTTGTCTTTTCCTGCCAAGTCACTAAGTAGAAAAAGCTAACGTATGATTTTATGGGTATGTCTCCAGCACAGTGTAAGCACTGTCCTGCAAAGCAGCTCGCAAAGCGATGACAATGCCGCACAGATCAGACACTGAATGGGAGCTGTATTGGGAACTGTGAAGAAATCGATTTAGGTGAAGAAGTTTGGCGTGAACTTAAACAGTCTGATGATGGTAAAGAGTTGGGCTTCTTTTTTCTTTTAGTACTTTTTTTTTTTTTTTTTTTTTTTTTTTTTTTTTTTTTTGTCAGCGAGGGTTAAAGCAAACAATCTGCCACAATCCCACTGTGTAATTGCTTCCATTTTGTTTAGGCAGTTTAACCTCACTTTAACCCCTCTGACTACTGTTCAAGATGAAACAAAATGACTTTGATGATCTTAGACCAGCAATAATAATAAACTCCTCTGGTGTTGTAAACTTCTTTGTGCTCAGGACAGAGAGACTGATTACTCCTCCAAACTGTTTGTGCTGTGTGATTGATAATGACCAGTTGAAATTCCCCTCGCTTCTCCCCATGTACCTCCATACAAGGGTGATTTAATCCACCGGCACTTGGGAGGAGTTTACCTCAAGGCAGGGTGAGGGTTCAAAGGCACAGTGAAGAATGACTTTCTGTAGACAAGGCTTGGGGGCAGAGCCTTCTGAATCCTGCAGCCCCTTTGGTATAACAAGCTGAGAGTTAGAAGCTCAACTAGAATGAATAACTTCAATGAAGATGTATTAGTTTTATTGACAGGGTGTATTGGTTTTAATAAAGCTTGTTTTGGGGTGCTTTCAGATGTTCAAAGGCAAAACTGTCCCATACAAATTAGCTCATCACTTTTGGTTGCTGACAGATCCAAGGCATCTCCAGACCACTCAAACTTTATCACCACTCGAACCATCCATACCTGCAATTCCAGTGTGACAGCATGCTCTGCAATTACCACAAAGTGAAGAAGGCTAGGAGAAAGACATGCTGTGGCAAGAGAAATCTTTTAAACATATGCAGAGCAGACACATTGAGGAGTTAAACTGATCTGATTTGCATTCAAAAATGAGGTATGTTGAATGCACTTATAATGTGTCATGGTCTAAAGATCAAATGTCATAATTTTTAATTGCAAACACACTGCCAGCAAACCAGCACCAACGTATGGATCTGGAAAGCCAACCAGTTAGTAAAGCTTTAAAATCCTCAAACTGGCCACAGATGTGTGTATGGGAGCGAGGAGAGGGCAGGAGAGCAAGGGAATCCTTCTAACTTACAGCCAAGTTACATCAACTTTGCTGTGTCTGAAAACATATTATTAGCTACACTGTTTGGATGAGAATGAAATTTCCAAAGTAAAATCCCATTAAGTTAATTTTAGCGCTACAAATGATGCAAATTCTTATTTCAGTGTATTTCAAAACCAAAAAAAGATAGGTTTCATTTCAAAGGTTTCTGCCATTCTGACTTCTTGTTTGCTGCTGCAGGACATATCCACTGCTTTAAGGTATGAACAGTTATAAGTTTTAAGATGAAAGAAACATAAAATACTTTCCCATAGATTACAGTATTCATATAAAAAAAAGACTGCTGTTAAATCATTCATCTTCCTCATTTAGGTGTTAGGGATAGCTAGTAAAGAGATCTACCAAAATAAAAACCATTTAAAACAATGTGGAAAAATACTCCCGCTGCTGATGGATCCACATTGTCTTTACAAGAGACTGATCTGGGAGTTAGTAAATATTGGGCTCAACTGTGTTAGTTTTTGAGGCTTTAACTGCACAGTTGTTTCTGCTGAATCATTTGGATCACAGATAAATTTCAGTTTACTCCTAAAAATGTACTGTTCCCCAAGCTTTTGCCTCCCACGTGGATCCACAAAATTATGAACTTTTAAATCAGATTAATGCCTGGGGACATCCTTGCCATCTTCTACGTACAGAGTAAGGTCTAATAAGTATTCCACTGCAAAGTGAGGTCAATTAATTACTTGAATTAGTGCTCCCACAGCTGTAGCATTCTTCACCAGCAGCTCAGACAGGTACATAATTCTTCCCTGTCTTTGAAACAATCAAAAGTTTTCACTTCGAGCATATACTTTAAAACTGTAGTCCTCACTGATCACTACAAACAAGAGTAAAAGCAACAGTACAGCAAGGGGCAAAGGATCTGAAGAGCACAATGATAATTTGCAGTGGCAAGGAATCTCAAAGCACCAGGATTACACCCAAGGAAGAATGTCATTCAGCTAGTCCTTGGTTTCAATATTTTTTTTTTGCAATATCAGATATATTAAAAATGGGCCCTCAGTAATGTAGATCCCATCTCTATGCTGAAGTGACTATGCTCACTCCAGAAAGATCATATTTCAGGTGTGAGGGAGATTTCTGTTATTTGGCCATCTTTGTGGTGATTTCTTTCACTGCTTCACACATGTGTCATAGGCCTCTCTCATACAGTTTTTATACAGGTGGAAAAGATGTTTTCAAGCAAATTCCTTTCTTGGTCTGAACATCTATTTAAATGCAAGCAGATTTCCCACCCCTCCAAAACAGCTAACAAATTAAAACATCTGCTTCAAGGGAATCACAAGTTTATTGCTGTCATAACAACCTGACATTTGACATGCTGCACTTTGCTGAATTAAAGCCACAGTGCACTGTACTCCAGAGAACCAACGATGGGTTACAGTTTGCTGTAACATCTGTAGAGTACAGAATACAGGTTTGCTTTTGAGTTCAAAAGCTCTTGGAACCATATTTCTTGAAATTAAAAACTAGCATATAGTTAGCACCTCTGTTTTATTTATAAACTTGTTTGTGAGGTACAAATATACTTAATTCTGAACCCTAGTAATTGCCTTTGAACAGAAACACTAGCAAGACCAGCCAAACAAAGGATCCTAAACTTTTGTGCTCAGGAGACAATTATTATTATTATCATTATCATTAAGAATAATAAACAGGTATGCTGCAGGGGAAAAAAAAAGAAAAGAAAAAAAAAGAAAGAAAAAAAGAGAGAGGACTAGATAAGCACATCTGAGAGTGCTTTTACAAGTAGAACTTCACTGGTGGACCAAGGAAGAACATAATGCATTGCTGCATTGGTGGCTTAGTTGGATGACTTTCCTTGAAGCTTGGTTCCTCAGTGCTTCAGTATCCTGCTTGCAAAATGGGGACCATAGTAGCTGCCTCAAATTGCTCTCTGAATCTGTTATATAAATTGTCAGATATTGCAGTACATTGGGAATGGAGACCATGTAAGCAGATAGAGATATGGAAATAAATACTCAAATAAGACGATCTATCTCTTCCTTTTCATCTATTTCTCAGAGCACTGGTATCTCAGATACAAACATAAGAATAGATTAATAGGAAATTTTAACTGCTACTAGATGCCTTTTTTTTCCCACTGATATATCCACATTCTTTCATGAATCAAGAAGTAAAAAGGAAATATCACTTTATGCCTATGTCTACTTTGAACTTCAAAAGCATCCTAATCACCAAAGTGTTTCTAACAGAAAAATCTAAAGAAGTAATAAATGTCAAGAACACATGGAAACCAAAACAGATTTTTTTTTTTTTTGTCCAGTTGGTTGCTTGCTTTTTTTTCTTGTTTGTTTGTTCCTATCCCACAAAGCTCTGCTAGAATTCTTTAGAAGATATATTTTTCTGTGAATAGTCCACGTGCTGTTCAACTCTATTGTATGCTGTTGAAACACGCTACCTATTTGAAAGCATACAACTTCAACCAAGGGATTAGTTAAGTAGGGTCTCTTTAAGTAAGGAGAGAACTTTCTTAAAACAATTTTGGAAATACTATGTTCAAAATTTCAGTAATTTTTTGTTGATCAATATAATGAATTTCCATAGGAATGGACTAATAAAACTCTTTAGCATTGATGTTCTTGGCAAAGTAAGCATTCAGAAGCCTATTACATCTAGTTCTATGGTCACACATTTTTTGTAAAAAAGTATGTGGTACCTGCCTTCAAGGGAAGATTTGAGGCCTTGCACTAGGATTTATAACACTGAATGTTTTGGTTTGCACTAATCAGTAACAACAGTTTCATTGACTCAAATGAAACAGAAAAGCAGAAGGAAGCAATTAAAAAAAGAAAGAGAAAAAACAAAAACAAACAACACACAAAAAAATTGATGGTCTGATGCCAAGTCAAAGTTCTTCTCCTCTGATCATCCCTGGAAATATCTGAAGGATCAGCAAGCTCAGAAAGAGTAATATGGTAGTGACAGCATGTTACATGGAAAACAGAGTGCAGACAAAAGCAAACAGGTTGGCAAAGCGTAAGGAAGATTTATGTTCATATTGTGGATACAACATTTTGACTGAGCCCAGTGCACCTTCTCTTTGCAACTGGAGGCAGCATTGCATGCTGTGTTGTGACTTGGCTGACACGGCAGGAACAGCAACTATTTTAACACTGATGCAAGATAAGGGGAGCAGCTGCTCCCATCTAGACCCAAAGATACATTCCTTTTTTCCCTTCCTTTCAAAAGTCACCCTCTACCTCTGTTCTGTCAACACTCCCCTACTAAGGGTCGGGGAAGAATTTATTCCACCTCTTTTATCACATACATTCATATGTAGCACTTCATTTACTGAGGTATATTTGGGAGGGGGGGAGATGATAACTCTTAACTCCTAAGGGTTTGGAAGACTGGAACTTCTGATCATAAGCTCTGGCTCCTAAAGGTCAGATGCTGCTTGCTTAGTTATGTCAATTTTATTACAGTCACCTCACTTCCCATGTACAATGGGCATTTGATGATTGATGTTTCGTAATGGGACATTCTTACTGAACTCTTTAAGAAATTCTTTCCCTCCATTCAAGAGTTCAAAGGAAAGAGAAAAATTGAAACAGCAATTGTGTAAGATTTATGTACTGTACTGTGAGAAGCCAAATACTCTCCCTCTGAACGCAGTTATCTAATGGCAATTGGGAACAGCATGTGGAAAATGACTTCAGGTATTCTTGACTTTACATTGTACGTTGTTTTTAAGAAACAAAGGAAGATAAGGGCAATCCAAAAATCAGAACATAAAAACTTCTACTTTGAAAGTGTAAATTAATTACACTTTTTAAAGCAACACCACAACATATTTATGTCAACAAAGGTGCTTGTTCTTTTAAAGTCTTAAATATGAAGTTCATGACAAATAATTTCCAATTCCTACCATTGGATTTTGGGTTAGTACAAGCTGTAATTTCTTTCCATATGGTTATGGTTGCCAAGAGTTACATTTACAAAGTGCAGTCTTTTCATATCATTTCTGGAAATTGCAAAAACTTTTGTAATTAATTTGTGAATTTAGTAGGAAAGAGATCATAATAAACTCATCTGACCCCTTGCAGTTTCTGCTATGAAAGCAAACTTATAATAAGATTGGATTTAATTGGCAGTTTTGCTAAAGTAGGAACAGAAAAAACATCCCCCCTCAGGATCTTTTTTTGAATTATTATTATTATTTTTAATCTATTTCCGTAAATATGGTGTTGCATTTCCCCTTTCTTTTACTATTTTATTTAAAGAAGAACTAGTCATGAGTGTAGGACCATAGACCACCACAGAACATTCAGTGTTGTTATAAGGTGATATCTTTGAATTTTTTAAAAGAAGATCACAAGTGAAGTTTAATCAAGTATATTCTTTATTTAGATGCATGTAAAGCTGGACTTTTTGGCACACGTGGTAAAAGTTTTGTCAGTTCCACCCCACCTGCCCTTATGAAATGGTGCATTATTTTTCAGCACAATTTATTGTAATGCCTGCAACATTTGAAATTACTGTTTTTGAACTGTATGTAGAGAGTGACTGTGATTTATATGCTTTCATTCCATGTATTCCATGAACACTTTAGCAATGTGAATTTCATTTCCAGGACTAGTGCTGCCACTTGGTTGCAAGCAGACTATTCCATTCTCAAGCATTTTAAAACAGCTAGTAAATTTTGCATAAGAAACTGTTTAAAAATATTTCTCTAAAGAAAAAAAAATCTAAGCAAATAATGTAAGAAGTTTCTAACTTTTCAAAGAGTTCCTCATAACTCCAAAATTAATCACCTTTAAGGATAGGGGGATGATAATGCATTTTAGGGTCTGGTTGCAATGAAAAACTAAATAGAAAGAAATATTGTAAAGAGATGTTCAAAATGATACATTGATCAAAACAAGAAACAAGATCTAGAAACCTTCCTATAGTCTGCACAGGCCCTTGACATCCTTATCGTTACAGTAACCCCAACTCTCAAAGTAGCATTAGACAATGTGACCAACACTTGTACCAGTTCTTCTCTCTTACCTCCTCTTCAGAGCTATCTTTACTGGAGTGTTTTCTTTGATAGAGTTTTAAATGCTCAGAGTGTTGAAAAGCTATGAAGAAAGGTAGACAGAAAAAGTATTTCCACCTGGAACAGAATCACAGAATCACCAAGACTGGAAAAGACCTCCAAGATCATCCAGTCCAACCATCCACCTACCACCAATATTTCCCCACTAAAGCATGTCCCTTAGTACATGAAAATATTTCTGGAACACAAGAATAGAAAGTGATGAGCTTCTTCTGGGTTTACATTTAAGGGGGATTCATTTCTCTGCAGAAGAGTTCCCTTTCCTGACTCCAGCATAGGTGGAAAGAAAAGGTAATATCTGACAGTAGCAATCTAAGAGGAAGACTACCAACCCCTCCCACAAAAGAAATAAGTATTCTCAGTTTAAACTGTCATTCCCAGATAAAATGGGCTGATGTGCTGCAACTGTCTTTTATGACAGTTAGCTGATCTAAAAGCATCCTATGAATTCAAAGCATTCTGTCTTCTTCCAAGATCTCATCCCTCAGTACTCTTTTGTGTGTATATCCAACTATGACGCTAGCAATTTAAAAGTATTTATTAAATAAAAAGTAAATATCTAACAACTGTATGCACTCTTTTGATAATATTTGAAAGGATGTGGTTCTGGTTTGTTCAAGAGATTTGCAGACTTGAAGAAACTTCCTTCATTATACAGACTTACACCTTTAACTCCTCTTTATTAATTTGTGGTGGATGAATATCATCTTGCTAGCAGATTTGCTGAAGAACATTTATCAGAACCATATACTGTCTTAAAGATATTTGTAAAACATAAAATCAAGGTATCCTTTATTCAAAGAGTTATTTTTATTTTTTTAAGAAGAGACATCACGTTCCCGAATTCTGAATATTTACATTTTCAGTACTTTAACAGGGACTTTGGGCATTTATTTGGTGTAATCTTATTTTCCAAAAAGGAAAAAAGCTAATCAGAAAGTTTTAGAAAGGATGAAAGAAGGTATAAGAAAGAACTAACAATGCTTTTTTACCACAGTGATTTCTGCAATAAATTTGCTAACCTTAAAGCCTCAGAAACACAGGGGCTATTAGCAAAGAAAACTTGTCTTTGACTGAACCAGTGAATGGCTCCAAGAGTGCCTCTCATTTGCTTGTGTGTGAGGTTATTTGAGTTTCTAAAGCTTGTTCATCCTATAAGTACCGAATTCTATAAGGATTGTCACTGTGAAAAACACTGACATGTTATTGTCACAAACATAAAAGAATTAATCCAATCAGTATAGAATTCCTCAGCAATTAATGTTGTGTGGGTCTCATGGATAGAACAAAAAATCAGGAGTCAAGTAGATGCTGGGAGCGAGATTGAATTGAGGCACTGACTCACTGGATGAGCTGTGGACAGTCACTTGACCCCCATGTGCCTCAGTGTGCCAGCAACAGAGCTGGGGGAAAGGTGGGACCTCACCACGTACAAACCTTTCAGGCTGTCATAAAAAAAAGTAAAATAAGGATGCTAACATGGAAACGTTTCCTGAGTGATTCACTTGTCCCCTTTGACTTCTTCCTCAAAGAATGAGCAGGAAGTCAATGAGGAACAGGGATGATTTCACTTGTTCTTGCTGGGTGGGCTCTACTCACCCTGTGGCTGCAAAACATCCGAGTGGGATTGCCAAAGTTCTTGTCTCTCCTTAAAAAAAAATGCCAATGTTAGCAAGACAGAAATTGCACGCAGAGCCACCTGTGCGCCTGCTGATCCCAGCTGTACACTGCCTGCTGCAGAAGACTCAGATGTGCATGCCAGACTTCTGCTTGTGACAAGTTGGGAAAGAAGAGAAAGACTGCAAAATGCAGCGTGGGTCAGGTCAGCGGAAGGCAAGAATCTCTCACTATTATTTCTTAAATTCATGCTGTTCTGCACAGGTACAGAATATTAGGCTCTCTGAAAGAGGTTGATATTGCTCTAAATTAATTTAGTGAAAGTTACGTGTGAACTAAAGGTGCCTAGCAAGTCAAGTCAACTTGCATGCTTCATTTGGAGTGTGCCCTTTCTGAACCACAATCAGTCTTAGCTCAGGTGGGCAAAGACAAGAAAAATAATGAAGATGCTCAACAGCACAACTGATCTTCCATTTCCATTAGAACAAAAAACCAACAATAACTCACTCCCACAACTTCTAAGTCTTTAAAAGTTTATGGTACAGCCATTTCCCTTTAAGCATAGCAACAAGTTCTTACAAAGTAATGTGTTTAGAAAACACTCAGGCAGAATGCAGTCACAGAAAACAAAAGCAAAACATATTCTTCCTATAGGAAACGATAACACCAAGCTCCTATAGAAGGACTCACATTTTATTTGCTAGGCACATAGCACTGCATGATAAAACTAAAGTCCGATGCTACTCCCACTTACGGAGAAAAGTCCCTGCAGCTTCACTTCAATTAGAACTGAATATTGTTTCTAACTGAATATATATATATATATGCATATATATATATTTCCTTTTTTCCAGCTTTTCAATCTCTCTGTATTACAAATATCAATAACTGAAAAAACTTGAAAATATGCTAGGCCTTTAATATACAAGCAAAGTTTGCTCTCAAAGCAATGCATTTAGCAATATGCTTGAGTTACCTGTATTTTGCATGTAACCTAAGACCACAGCTCTTGACCATATTTACAGCTGTGAATGGTCTACTGGCTCCTTTCACTTGAGCATAAGTGTTAACCCTAGTGTCCTGGCTTAATTCCTGTTTACATAAAAATTTTACGCTTGTTTGAATTCTCCAAGAGTTTCCAACTGGAGAAGCCATTCTTCAGTTTCTGGTTCTTCATTTTCTGATTCAAGAGTATCCTTAAAATACACTGATAGTAGAATACATCTACTTTGGATCTACTCTTCATCTAATTTCCACTTTTATTTGCATAATAAAGGAAATGGTCTATAGTTACATACTTTTGAGACATGAATATGCATCCATCTATTTGTACTAATTACTGAGATATTTGGATAGACTTAGAGCCCTGGGACAGCATTTTCTAATGGATTATGTAATGTGAAAAGCAAAAAAAAAGAACAAAACCTGAAAGGTTTTAATTAAGTGACATAAGATGCCTATGGCAGAAGTGGGAGCTTAACTCAGGTCTCAAGATTTCAGCTTTCGGTACGATATAATTTCTTTCCTGGAAAAAATGCCATGTTATACAATTAAGACTGCGTAATAAAAATATAGATACATAGAATATAATGAAGAATATATAAGAAAGAAATACATAATATAATTCAATATTTTGAAAATTTCTGTGCAAAATAAAGTACTAAAAGTATCACTGGGTAGGAGTCAATTTAATATTGTGACTGCCACCTGATGAGCTGATGTTGCTGAGAACTTGCCCAAGAAGGATAAAATAGGTGTCCCAACCATTGCTCTCTTTCTTCCCTACAGCTTCTCATTTCCACTTCACCCTTCTAAGTATAAGGCTAAAGTTGTCACAGCTCAGTAATAGGCAACTTCACAGCATTAACAAAGCCGCTCTCTCTGTATTCAAACCACAGAGGGGTGTGCTTAACTTCTACCATTTGAACTGATTTCTATATATTTCATCACTCATATTATTCACATTCTGGTGTTGTAATAATTTAGCAATATGTGCCTGTGGCTTTCATTAGAGAGAGCAGCACTTACATTTTGACAAGTCTCTCTCCATTCAATTGCTTTGCAAATATTTTGGCAGAGGGCAAGTGAGGAGGGATGGACTATTTGTTAGAACAGAGGATAGGCACTTTGAAAAAGCTGTGGCTTGCTGGTCTTTCTGTCACATGGACTTACCTTGTTCCTGTTGTTTTTCCTGTTATCTATAAGACTGCAATAATATTTCATTAACTCAGACGAGCATAGTATCATTCATTGTTTGTGAGCTGCCTGGAGATTTTGGGCTAAAAGACTCTGAAAGTGCAAAGGAGTTAACTGAGGAGTTAACTACAGGAGTCAATTCCTAATGTATCTCTCTGTGTTTACGAGCAGACTTTTCACCTTACACTCATGGAATCTGAAGATGTAAAAAACACACTCAGCACCAAAGATCCTAAAATCCCAAAAGAAAGTAGAGATAAAACAGCAGAAGAAGTTAAAACTTGTCATCCCCATTTTACAGAGTGAGAACTGAAACAAGCAGCTTAATCTATGTATTTGTTTCTGTATACACAGAGAAAGACCAGTGGAGGCAGGGATGTGAAGGCAGATGTTCTGAACCCCAATTTAAGTGCTTCACATAGAGAATATTCTTTACAGTCTCTCCACTGTCCTACCATGTATAATTACTGATTTTACTGATGTTAGAAAGGTAAGAAACAGTCCTTCAAAAACCTATATCAAGCTTGGGAATTAAATGCAGGAGCATGTGCTACGTTTTATCACCTTCCTGCTTATTTGTTTATTTTTCACACAGAGCTTGTGTAACTCTTTCATTTTGACAGTACTTTTTATTATAAAGGTTTCTTAAGGTAGCTGAAGTGGCTGAAAGCACGGTATGCTGAGGAAGTGCTCAGCCATGGCCCACTGGTAGGTGTCAAAAGGCCAGCATCTGGTACCATTCTCTTGGTACTCAATTGCTTCTTTTTTTCAGCTCTTTTCAGACCAAGGTACAACTTGAGAAGTGCATTTTGTGTTATAAAAGCCCTAATAGAATGGCAGCTTTATGTGCATAAATCTGTTCTCACTGCCAACACCACAGCTTAGCCAAATAGCAACTGCAGCCACAATACCAGGAGGCCAAAGTTTTCTCTGACTAAATCTGTCACCTCATCTCATGCAACTAGCTGCCTACAGCACTGAATATGACCTTAAATTTTATTCTTCCATTGCACACAAGCTACAGAGAAAATTACTAAGTGCTGATTTATTGTGCTTTGTAGATTTTCTCAATTTTCTTTATTTTCTCTTTCTTAATTCTCAACAAAGGTAAATATATTCCTTTAAATATTAAGGAAAACAAACAAACAAAAAACCCCAAAACAACAACAACAAAAACAAAAAATGACAGAGGCATGTTTAACTGTCAACAAATCTATATAGAACTAAACTGTCACAATTTACTAATCTGAACAAAGGGAATTTAATTTTGATTTTACTGAAATATGAAACGTCCTCAAATTAAAACCAAATGAATTCATCTTCATAGTCAAATTGAGTCTCCACCAAGGCAGACAGCATCAAGTGCTAGTTCACACAATGGAGTCAGTACTCTTTCTTCAATGCATTTGCCAATGTTTATGTTTTTATTTTTTTTTTTTATAACCAGGAGAAAATCAAAGCCATGTGGATACCCACAGGGAAAACAGCCGGTCTCAAGACAGGGCAGGGCAAAATTTGTGATTCTCCCATGGCACAATCTTTTTTGTCAACTTTTTTAAAGTTATATTTTTGTGTTCATTTCTTTTATTGAAAAGACATTGGAGCTGGAAACAAATTTTCTTCTTTTTTTTTTTTTTTTTTTAATAGAATTGTAGAGCAGTCATTCCCCCGTGGAACGCCTATAAAGAAAAGCTTTATTTTAATCCATAAGCTTCAACCTAATATATAACCTCTCAACTCTTCTAAGGCATAGGCTAACACAGCAGGTGTTTCAAGTTCCTGGGAGATGCATTAAAAAGACAAATTTAAACCATTCATGATTAATAAAAATGTCTTTTCTTTTTTTTTCCCCTTTTTGAAGGGGAAGAGAATATGAAATTACAGGGACCATACTGTAGCCTTTAAAATATAAATAACCCTCATAACACCTGTGTATAGGGAAACAAAGCAATATTCTAGAGTGTGTTTAATAGAACAAGGCTGAAAAACTCCACCCTACGTCATTAAATGGAATATTGAATTGTAAGTGCATAGCAGTCATAATTTTTAAAACATGGGACCCAAAATAATGAAGAAACAGCCAATAACTTGAAAAATCACCTGAAGGTTTGAATTCAAAGGTCTTATTAAAAATACCAAATTTACCTTTTAAAGGACCTGTGTAATTACACATATCACAATGTAGCATGCAGGGCACACAAAGAAAGCATATGTTATAAAGGCCCAAACAACCTACAGCAGCATGTATGCAGAAAATGCAACATGTTCCTAAGCTCATGGATGCTTAAATATCCAGAAGAGGGAGCCTGAAGGTAGTCTGCAAGGCACCATTATGGTCTGGTCTTGCTTTGTAAAACTTGCCTATCTTGCAATTTGTCAGCAGAGGACTTGAGCAGATCAAGAGTTAACAGGAAAGGTTACACGTTAGTCCTTGTTGGCATATGGCTCTGAACAAATCCACTGGACTGTGCAATATGAATTCTGACTTTGCTAGGTATTACATCTTTTCCTTCAGCAGTAAGAAAAGATGATGGTCACTTTTGTACTCCAGTCCCATAGACTTGTTTTAAACATAGTTACATGAGGCATTGAGATGAAAGGCGATCTTTTGTTCATTTGATTGAATGAAAAAAAATTATGATCTGGACAGAAAGACATTGGATGCATTATGTTGTTTCTTCTAAGTTAACAGAAGAGTTAATTGGGATTCCAGAGTTTATTCATGTTACTGCTATTGTGTAAACAATTTGAAGTTCATCAGGCTCTATTAAGAGGGCTTAGACTGAATTCTCGGAGTGGTAAGTCTACTCATTCTATACATGATAGGATGCTGACTTAATTAGTAGGAATATACTGACATCAAGTTAATCAGATAATAATATATAAATCTTTTGACTGATTCATTGTTAAGCCTACTGGGAGGAGACTGTTCTAGATTCCTGGAAATCCCTTATGAATCCAGTGGGTCATTATTTGGTATCTTGCTTTCTCATCACACATAGTCTAGTGGCAATCCTGTCTGCCAGGAAGAGAATTAATGATGGTGAGTCACTATTTACAAAGAATGAGTGCAGTTATCCAAGGAGACTTTAATGTCTAGAAGCCAAATCTCCAAGTAAATTTTGTGATATTACAAAAGAGTGTTTCTGGTTTTGTTGTTGTTGTTGTTTAGTTGTTTGTTTGTTGCTTTTTGCTTGTTTAAATAAAAAGACATCAAGACATTAGACGTTCTAAATATCTGGGGATTCCCTAGATGTAAAGAAAGTTACAAAGAATATATGAAATAATGATCAGCCCAAATAATTTTGGCTTATTTTCTGTAAAGGAAATATCCAGTGGGATTGTATAAGATAGTGTTTGGGGCAGCTGGTATGAGTGAAATATCTCCGTACTTTTCCTTCTGAAATATGAATGGACTCTTTTCACCCCCAAGACAGAGGATATTTGTAACTATTTTAAAGACATTTAATAACCAATACATATTTCTCATGAACACCTGAGATCCAACAGTATCCAAATCTCTGAGTCATACATACCGAATCTTGGTTTTCAGTGTTAGGGACATTTTCTTCACTGATAGCTTTGACATGAATAAAGACATTATTTACACCCCAAATGTCTTAAATACCTGCAAATTTAGTTGAGGATGTAGGACTAAATACAGGGAAGTTATGGTTCATAATATACATACTGGATTTCAAATGTTCTCTAAAGCAGCACTCAGAAAAACACACATGCAAAGGCTTAAATAAAAAGCAAACCAGTATCTATGTTCATAGAGAAAGAAGAACATATGAAAAGAACTTGGGGATTCTCTAGCTATCTGAAATTGTATTTCATTTTAAATATTTCCATATGCTTACGAAGCCAAAACATTTCTATGCACGTAGTCTTGATGATGTTCCATGTCTGGATGGAGATCAGAGATGAATGGCATCCCTCAGGGATCAGTGCTGGGACTGATACTCTTTAATATCCTCATCAGTGACATTGACAGTGGGATTGAGTGCACCCTCAGCAAGTTTGTGGATGACACCAAGCTGTGAAGTGCAGCTGACACACCCAAGGGATGGGATGCCATCCAGAGAAACCTAGACAGGCTTAAGCAGTGGACCCCGGAGTACATTATGAGGATCAATAAATCCAAGTGCAAGGTTCTGCACATAGGTCAAGGCAAATTCTGCTACCAATACAAGCTGGGGGATAAAAGACTGAGCACAGCCCTTCCAAAAAGGGCCTGGGAGTACTGGTGGATGGGAAGCTGGACATGAGCCAGAAGTGCACCCTCACAGCCTAAAAAAAAACAACCATATCCTGAGCTGCATCAAAAGACGTCTGACCAGCAGGGTGAGGGAAGAGATCCTGCCCCTCTACTCTGAGCTGGTGAGGCCTCACCTGGAGTACTGCATCCAGATGAGGAGCCCTCAGTACAGGAGAGACATGGACCTGTTGGAGAGAGTCCAGAGAAGAGCCACTAAGATGATCCATGGAATGGAATACCTCTCCTATGAGGACAGGCTGAGAGAGCTGGGGATGTTCACCCTGGAGAAGAGAAGGCTCTGATGTGTCCTGATACTATAAAAAGGGGAGCTAAAGGAAAGAAGGGGACAGACTCCTTAGCAGGGTCAATGGTGATAGGACAAAAGGAAATGGTATGAAGCTTAAAGGGGGTAGATTTAGTTTTGATATAAGGAAAAAAATCTTACAGTGAGGGTGGTGAGGCACCAGAATAGATTGCCCAGAGATGTGGTTGATGCCCCATTCCTAGAGACTTTCAGAGCCCCATCCATCCTAGCCTTGAGCAACTTGATCTAGGTGTGGATGTCTCAGTTCATTGCAGGGGTGTTAAACTAAATGACCTTTAAAAGTCTCTTGCAACTCTAAGGATTCTATGATTCCCTATTTGAAGTCACAAGGCACAACAAATGAAAAGCATAAAAGCCCCTGAGCAATGTAAAGTCTTGGACTGTAGAATATATCAGGAAGCAAAGTTACATCTTCAGGAAAGTTAACTAGTGGGAGTGTATTGCAGAGCAGACCCAGGAATGACAAGTTATGTGTTCTCATTCCTCCCATAGTATCTCAGATGATAAATCTTGATCCCTTTTCTCAAGCAAGTAGAAGCTTAATTAAATGACCTGTCCTCCTGACACCGGTTGATACTCATTTGCAGTTAAAATGGCAAAAGTGTCAATCTGATATACAGAATGACTTGGACATAATTCTTTAAGAACATTTGAGAAAGGAGACACTCAGACTGGCTTGAATTCCTTCACATGTCATGTACCATATCTAGTACACTTGGCCAGATCCTAGGCTATTTTTTTTTTTTTTTCCTACCTCTTATATGCCCACAAGACCAGAAGTGCAATGGAAACACCACAGACCACATTCTGGTGCTATAAATCAGAGTAGTTCCATATACCTCAGTGGAGCTAAGTCAGCTTACACAAACTGGGTGCCTCCATATCTGCTTTACAAAAGGGCTAGGGGGGCACATGGATTTAATTCTACATCCTGATTTGGGGATCTGTCTCCAGTACATATGACAGCAGTCTATATATGTTAAAGGTTTTGTGAGTCATGGTTAGTTATAGATCAAATATGCCAAAGCCTTCTAGCCTAGAGGGAAGCATGAGAAAGGCCATGGATACAATGCCTGTCTGACTGTAGAGTATAATAAAGCTTCAGCTGGGAGATGGGTGCTCCCACTCAAACATTGCTGATGGCTTCATTTTGCAAAATGTCAGCAAAGTACTCAAGGATGTGTGACTTCACAAACAAAGGAACACAGTATTTCTCGTCTGCTAATATGTTTTGTGTCAAAAAGGCACAAGAAGTTCCTTCCAGTTAGTTTGCTAGGAAGACTTCACAGTGAAGTTTTCATTCCTTGAACAAAAAAAATCAAGCACAGTGAAACTGAATCAGGAAATAATAGAGATAGTGCAAAGATTTATTTTTAGGTTTAGAAGAATTTGCTTTATCATCATACTATGCATGTGACCAGGGGAGCTATGGTAGGGGTGAATTTGGAGAGTTTAACCAACACTTCATCTAAAAATAATTTTCCTCAGTAGTCTCAATACTTTCTATTGGGATTTTTTTGCACTGTTTCACTGCAAAATATAACCATGAATTGCATACACCATATGCATAGAGCATGAAATCTAGTCATTTATCTTCTTCAATTATTCAGTCAAATTTTGGTTTTAAATTTATATTGGTAATACAGATTTGTAAAAATAGGTGATTATCATGATTTATCTTTACAGTTTAGAAATATCTGCTTGTTAAAAGCCCTTGTCAGGAAAAAAAGAAAAAAAAAAGAAAAAAAAGAAAAAAGAAAAAAAAAGGAACATTTTTGGGCTTCCATGTTATGCTTTCAAATTGTTGACATTTTCATATCTTAAAATAAATGATTCCTTCATATTACGAGATCAATTTCCATTTCACAAGTTTATTTTCTGTATCTAAATAAAGATAAACCTTGCAAAAAGTCCGAATTTATTTAAATACTATAGATGTATCCAAATATACTTGTTATTCAAATGAACAACTAATAAGAAATTCTAATGTATTAGCCCAAAGCTTTTGCTCAATCCTGAAGTAGAAAATTATCTCAAATCTTAACAACTCTTGCTACATGAAAACCATATTACTCCAGGCATATTGTGCCCAGCAACGCTCGTTTGAACCATGCCCCTGAGTTCACCTAGACCACAAGCTGTTGTTTCACTTCACTGGTGGCAAGCAATACACTTAACCTCACATCTAAGCTTCTATGCCAATAACACTGTATTTATTGAAAGCAATTATAGAATCATAGAATCTTTAAGGTTGAAAAAGATCATTAAGACCATCTAGTACAATTGTTAACCAATCATCACCATGCTCGCTAACCCGTGTTCCTCAGAGCCACGTCTACACATTTCTTGAACACCTTCAGGGATGGTTACTCTACCACATTCCTGGGCAGCCTGTTCCAGTACATCACCACTCTTTCTGAGAATAAATTTTTCCTAACATCCAACCCGAATTGGTGGGAAATGCCTGAGCAGCTTGAATCAGGTAGCAGCCACCCATTAGCTGCTTGGCCAGCAACCTGATGTTGTAGACTCCAGACTCTGTCATCTGTCCCCATCACTGTGCCTGCTGAAAGAACCCACAGCAGGCTAGCCTGGGGATTCAGCTGGCTCTTAACCTTCTATAGGGTTAGAAAGCAAATGGGGACCCCACATGTCTAGATGGGCTGTAATCTTAAATTTCGAGAGAGAAAGTGGTTCAGAAGAGGTGCTGGAGTGGTGTCAAGGTTTTTGCGGGAAAAAATGAAACCTAAGGACAGGGTAGGAGAAAAGGTCTTTCTCCTACTATGTGCACACAGAGCCCTAAAACTTGACCAGAACCAGGGAATGGCAGGAGCTCCTCTGTTAATCTATGCTCTGCTGCTGAAGACTTCTGTATTCACAGAGCAGATTTGTCCTTTTTCTGCTACAGAGGCTTTTTAACTAACCCTTCACTCTTCCTGCCACTGATTTTACACTTGAAAAACTCATTCTCAGGAGAAGTGGCAACTGCTTCACCCATTCCAATTCCTGTTTACTCCTAGAGGCAAAATAATCAACTAGCAACACCTGCTAAAAGTGAACATGGAGCAGAGGAAACCCAGCAGGGAAACTCCCTGCAGCCACAGCCGCCTATGCTGCCACAGGAACATGCCCACTGCCTAATGGCACATGAGGTCAGCATTCACCTCAGTCGGTTTATGAGCTCTTTTACAAAATTGAATCATTTGCTGCTGAAGCCCATGGAGCAGAAATTGCTACTTCTAAGCTAATCCGTTTTCAAATTAGCTTCCAATTGTGACTGATGACCTCACTGCACATCAGTTTACCTAATTGCTAACACTCACTAAGGGAGGAGGAATCAATCTTTATCTCTCTTTTCTTTCTCTCTCTCTTCCCCTCCCCTCCCCCCCCTCCCCTCTCTCCAGACTGTGTTCAGCTTCCTTTCACATTGTTCCAACTAGGAAGATAAATTTCATGAAAAAACTAAGACAGCTTAATTACCTACTCCTATTTAGAGGACAAGAAGGGTAGAGGGAAAAATCAATGACTTTCCATGCATTACTGACAATGCAGTTGATAATGTATGCTCATTTTTGGTACAGATTTCCTAAACTATTACTCAGCATATCTACTGGAACACGATACAGGAATTTCTAATATAGGTTTTATGGTCATTGCACATGATTATAGGAAGTTTCGGTTGTCAACTGAAAAAAGAAAAACAAATCTTAGCAAGCGAATGGGCAGAAGAGGTGGTAGAAAGGGAAGATTTTATGTCTTTACAATTTTTAAAAGTAGATAGCAGAAGTAATCACAAGTTTCCTAATAAATCCGTTCTAGATAACTTTCTTTATAAGAGGTGGAAGTATTTCTTACATCCACAGAAAATTATACTTAATACCTTATGCAAGAATGTTTCAGACTAAAGAGTAGGAAAGAGACTCAAAGTAATTGATAAAAATAAATCCTATTTTAGAGCAACATCAGACCTACATCAAAGTATGAAGATCTTGACTAGAATGGATCAGTATTTCAGTCTGAATCATCCTTAAATTTGGTAGCATTGAGTTTCAATCAGATACCTCATCTGAGAAAACGGATGTATTCATACATATTGTATATGGTGTGATAGAGTACATAGAAACGTGCAGAAAAATGTAACTCTTATATGAGAACCATAGAAACTTCTCTATTGCATTAGGAAGCAAGTAAAATTAAGAAGTATTACTAAAAGTACAAACAAACAAACAAAAAAACAAAAAGGAGAAAAAAAGCCACTTAACACTGTTTTGGTAAAAGAATCATTAAAAACAAAGTCATACACACTATCCAAGCTTTTTTTCAAAGCAGTCAACGTAAACTAAGCAACTAGGAGGTTCGTCCCACATTAACACACAATAGAAGGCAGTGAAAGAAAGATCTCCATGCAGCTGAGTAAGGGACAGCCCAGATTGCCATTTTGCTGTGTCAGCTGGCTGAGAAGCAAATCTGCATTTCCTCTTGGAGAGATACAGCTGTACATTTTTTTTCTATAACAAAATAGCCAATATGTCTCTAAATGTGATTATCATAACCACATATAACTTGTTGTACAACTATGTTCAGCTTCATAGATAGGGCAGAAAGCCAGAAAATGTGGTGAACATATCCTCTTCCCCAACCTCTTGACCTAATGGTGTGATGTTTATCTTCATGCTGACATTCCTCAAAATCTATATTTCCCCCTTGAATCAAGCTACCATATATTGAGAACAAGATAGCAACTAATATTCTCTGGGCATTTTAGAAACAATTTTTCTTTGCATAAACTGACTTGCTTTTGCTTTCCTTTGTAACCTCTCTCTGTGTTGAGTCCCCATGTCATTTATGACTGCGTGATTCTTTGCAGGCAGTCTTGGTTACATGTAAAAATAATCCCAAAGAAATACTGTGGCTTGTGGTTTCAAATGTCAGTTTTACTATGTCACTGAAGTTTAAACATGAATGACATGTTGACCTTTGAAGTAACGTTGTCCTGGGACATAGCTGAGATTTTCTATTAGTGAGGTTTGCCTTTAACAGAAGAGGAATGCTCAGATGGACTTATTGATACTTGGCCCAAGGCTAGGCTAAAAGTATAGCTTTCCTCTCTTTTAGGCCTAATTCCTAGCATAGGAATGCAGATTCAAAAGGAAACAATAGAGAGATAAATCTAGCAGTCCTTCTCAGCAACTTTAATTTTAAGCTATAAATCGAAACACATATTTCTTCCTTCAGATATTTTATCCACTTTTACTCATGCCTTATCTGTGATTCAAATATGCTATGCTATCCTGAAATTTATGTTAAATGATTCTTCTTTTATATATATATATAAATATATATATATATATATATATATATTTTTTTCCTTGGGGAAAATGTTTTGTGAAAGTTCTAAAGTAATAGGATAAGGTATAGCTTATTTTCTTAAGAGTTCCCTAATCAGTATGCAACTCAGATTCCAAAATTTTTGGCCCCCTGCTGAAGCAAATAGAAATGCTGAAGAAACAAAAAATGCACTAGTGACCTCAGAGCAATTTTTAATATTTGTAAGTGTTGCTTCCAAGTACTGAAGTCTTTTGAAGCGTTGTCTAGTTGTTTTTGTATGATATCTGGGTATGCGCACTATTCTTTATTAATCTAAACTGGTGTTTCTCCGTCAGTGTATGTCATAAAATGAAAGAAGCTAGTTGAATTTAATAATTATAAGACTTACTAGAGACTAAAAGGCTCAGCATAGATAAGAATATACTTGCACAATGTGCAAATACCAGCATAATAGTATTTTATAACCCAAATATAAGGCATCAAAATTTTCAACACAAATGGAAGAAACTTCAGAAACAGAAGTTACTGATTCTTCAGTGTAAGAAAAACATTCAGTTGCCAGTATTTTCTATAACCTCATAGCTGGTGCTATGAGTTTAGTGAAAGCATATTTCTCTCCGCAATACCAAGTAAACAGAAATTTAATTAAAAAAACAAAACACAAAACAAAACAAAAAAATAAAAATAAAAATGAAACTTCACTGGCAAAGGCAAAATTCACTGAAATATAGTAAGCCATCACTGAATACAACAATACAATCCCTGCTCATCCAGACATGGTATCATGCAGGAAAATGGTTCTGTGACACTTTTCTCAAAACCTCAGAGCTCTCCAGATCAAGGTTTCCCTACCTTTCCACATACACCTTTGTTAGAAGAAAGATAATGAGGAACAGAACATTTTAAATGGAAAAGTAAAACTGCTACTTTCCCAAATGTATATATAATAACCTCTATTATAAGATTCAATTGTAAGGATCTGGATTTTCAAATTAAAATTTAAAATAATAAAAAAAAACTTTACACTTTTCAGTCATTATAAATGATATAATGTTACTATAGATTACACCTACCTCTAAAGCTTTTATTCTCCTACAGTCAAGTGAAATAAAATGGAAAAATACGACCTGTTGTCATTTCTGTATAAGTTTTCCGTTAGAACCCAAATGATATCTGCCTGAACTTCAAAGGTAGGCTCATCTCTGTCAGAAACTACAAGAAAGGTGTCAAGATTTTTTCCCCAATAGGTATTATCTGAATATTGACAGATTTAATAATTACATCATGGTTCTATATTTCATCTGTCTGGTGTACAAGAGAGATTTATCTGCAAAATACGCGGACTTCATATTCAAACATTTCTAAAATGAGAAACAATCTATTACAACTGTATAGGACAGTACTAGCATGCACTGAGAAGGTACTGCTTAAAACAGTTTAAAAAAAATAGAGTTACTGGAATTCAATGTGCATCTCTTAAAAGTGCCTGAGAGTATGTTTAATGTTGAATTAAATGTAACAGAAAGTGAACAAGGGAGAAATATCTACATTTTATTTATTTTTTCAATAAATTATCATTAATACAGACACACACACACACACACACAAAGAATATAGAGAGCAGAATGAGAAATACAGTATCTACTATGTTGCTATCATGAATGACGTTTTACTTGGCTCACAAGCGTATGGGGACTGCAGTATGTTTAGACTTAATTTCCACATGTACAATATAGCCATTACAGTAAGTCTTTTTTCCTACATCTGGGAATTAGTTTATAGCATTGCAACTGTTGCTCATCTGGTCTTCTGCTGTCTTTGCCATGAACATGCATCATGACCGAGGAACTGTGGCTGGACAAAACAGCTAGCAGATATTACTGTACTCCCACTAGGTATACTAGCTGAGAACATATCTCTGTGAGCAGAGAGCAGCCCAAACAACTGTGTTTAGGTCTAGAGCTAAATAAAATATGAATTGCAAACTATGAGTATTTCTTACGTAGAGAAAAGCAGTAGGTGAAAGGTACACGAGGTACAAAAACACATGCAAACAACATTTCCAGAAGCCCTTGCTCAAGGACTGCTGTTTCGTAACACAGCTGTCAGGGCGCAGCAAAGGCCATCTACATTACTGCTGGTTGGGACTTCTTCATGTTCCTTTTCTATCTAAAGATTATGACTAGTTAGAACATATTTACACACATATATATACGTATATACATTTGTTCTAGTGAAAACTAATAATATTCAAGAACATTCTTGTTTGAACCTTTTTGCAGATAGAGTCATCAAAGAATATACCAAATCAGCACAACAAACTTGACTATACTTTTGCTTAGACAAAACATGAAAGCATAGAATTTATCCATTTGGTCAACTGATGATAATTTGTATAATGTTTAACAACCAGAAAGGCTGTAACCTCTCCAAGGGTTCAGAGCACAGAGACCAGCATCCTTGGAGATGCTTCAGAGACAAGACTTTCATCACCTTCTCCCTCTTGAAGGATTATCATGAACCAAAAATAAATAAATAAAATAAATAAAAAATAAAATAAAAATAGATTAAAAACAATTTAAACTGCAGTCTCCTACATCCTTTGAGATACTGAGTCATCCTTTATAGAAACTTCATTCTTTTTCTCCACCAAGCCAGCCAGATTCTAGCCCAATTATGTGAGTATTGTCACAAAATTTGTAGTTGCAACTAGGCAAGGAAGAAACTGATTTTACCTAAGACATGAGAATAAAAGATTTTGTTTTGATTTTCAATTACAGGTGAGATTCATAACTGCTGATTTACTCCAGTGCATTGGCATCACATCAGTATTACTAGGATAATAAGGAAGCTGGATTTTTTTTTTTTTAATTTCCCTACCCTATTTTTAACTCAATACAATTTAACACAATGTAGAAAATAAAACAGATTTCCAACTCCTGAAAACTTTCTGAAACCAGAGTTCTAGTTCCCCAGCCAGCCCTCATCCACATGGAGGCCAAATGCTTTTGTGATATTATTAATTCAGTCTGTACAAGTGGTTGTGGTTCTCTTGTTAGAGGAACTCTGCTATGAAATGCAGTGCCGAGAAATCTAACAAGTGCCCTCCCTCCTAGTAAGATATTTTGGAGAGAGGAAGCACAGAGCAGAAGGCGGACTCTGTGGGCTTAGAGGGATGGTTTGCATAATGCTTAAACTTCTTTGCGGTGTGGTTGGAAGGAGGAGAAAGCTGGCCCATTTCAACAAAATTTCTGTCTCCTGTAGCTTAAGACAAACTTAACAAAACTAGAGAATTCATGTCTTCACTTCCCTGACTTTTCTACCATCTTCAAGCCTACCTGTAAATTCCAGTAGATCATACATTACAGAAAATATTCAGGGACGTACGTAGGATATGTTTGGGGGATACAGTAAAAGCAAATATTTCATGAGTGTTCAGTTTCATACATGGTTTTAAACCACATTCAAGTATATTAATGGATTATCTTTAATACTTCTTTCAGCTTTCAGATAAGTACATCAATTGTCATACTGGCTACCTTGAACACAAGCATCAGCTCTTGGGAAGATGATTGAAGCCCTAATAAATTTGAAACCGGTTTCAATTAGTATACAGGAAATTTACTTGGTGAGCCATGACTTGTTTTATTAGTGCCCTGGAGGGCAATTTAGATTGGAAAAAAAAAATAAAAAAAAATCAGGAGATCATTGTTTGCCAAAAAAAAAAAAAAAAAAAACCCCAACAACAAAAAAAAACAACAGATACTTAGCCTTAATCCATAGTTTGGGATACAGCCATGAAAACGAGACTAAAATACTACTGAATATCAAAAAAAAATTATCTTCATACACTGTGGTCAAGCATAGTTCCAGAGTGCTGGAAATGACACCCATCCCTTTCTGAAGTATGTTGTTAACTTGGAAGCTTGCCACTTGCTGTTTTTACTTTTAAATGAACCCTAAGTAAAACCCTTATGTTGCATTTCTAATAGGTATAATTGAGAAATGGGAACAGGTGCTCGAGAAAGCAGGAGTCTCCCTAAAATTTATCATATCTTTACAACTTCAGTCTCCTGAGTTTTTCATTGGATTACATCATACACCTCATTTTCTATTTTCCTTCTCTTATTGCTCATATTCTCAGCTAGCCAGGAAGAAAAAAATAACTTGCATCAAAGGCATAGGATACAGAGAAATAGGTAAAGACTCCTGCCAATGCAAAATCCCTTCTAATAATATGCACAGCAAGATGAACTTTTAAGATTACAAAATTTGTTCTGCCAATTGACTGGCCAGTAAGGTGAAAGGTATGACATACTAAATAAAACAGCTCTTAATATTTCTTTCCCTAATGTAAACAAGCATCAACTACACAAGTGTTCTTTGTGTGTTAACATGCCTTGACCTCACTCACCTCAATAAGGGCCTCTTTTTGCGCGCTCTGTAATTTTTCAATATTTTTTAATCATAGCCACCTCAGTGTCTTTCACACTTCAGCAAGCTCCTTCAAATGATGCCAACCTCAGTTAGATTCAGCAGCAGCAGACCATAGCTTGAACAGCAAGGGCTAAATTGCCATAACTATTTCTTGGCTGTGCAAGGGAGTGAGAAGTCTCTCCTCCTTTTTTACCCCCACACCATGACTAATGGTCGGGGAAAAGGACAGAAATATGAGAAGATCCTTGTGCACCTTCAGTAAGGAAAAAATCCCCAAGAAAGGATCTGAAGTGCTTCAGTCTTTTCAACAAAGCATTTATGGAAGGCTGCAACTCCAAACAAATACACACATAATCTACCTTTAGGTTTCATTTGCACAGTGAGTACACTGCAATTAGGTAAAAGAGGCTGCTCTAGAAAATATGTCAGAGTATCTAAATAAAACCAGTACTCAGAGCCTACTTGTGTGAGAAGAACCTTTATGAATAGTGATTACAGGTACTTCAAAATTTATACAAGTAGAAATTGCCACATAATTGGCCATCATTCCTCCAACAATGGGAACATTAAAAATTCCAGAGGCACTCAGTAATGAATCTCCGGGTATACACAGGTTTTGTGAGTGTATTAAAAGTCTTTCTCATTTGAAGTTTCCACCATCAAAGTTTTTGTTTCTCACATTAATCACTGGTGCAGTATTGAAGTTTTTATACCTGAAACTATTTCAGACATGCAAATATACATTGAAAAGCTTAACTCTCTAGAGCAAACTCTTGAAAATATTTGCTTCCTCTGAACAGAAAATCTACCAGGCACAAAAACAGCATTTTCACTGTGACTGCAGTTATAATCCAGAGCTGTCTTACTGCTCTGTCACACATCTGTAGTCTGGCCATATCCTGACCCTGAGGCAGGAGTATCACTACCTTCACATAACTTGCAGGAAGGAGGGACAATGACATGTCCACCAACTGAAATTCTCCAAAGAAAAACAACATATGCAAAGGCAATCCTGACCTGCTGGGTCTGACCTTGATAAGCAAGCATGACATTATCGGGCCATGAACAGGATCAGAACTGTAGAACACATCACAGATTGCACCTATGCCTTTATATATGGTGTTCATCAAATCAGCTACATTTTGATAGCACGGTAATCAACGCTAATATTAAAATCCTGTGACTGAATTTCAACACAAAATGCGTGTAATTAACTATGTTAAAAAAAAAATTAAAAACAATATACACATTAAAAAGAAAAAGAAAAAAGCACAACAATCTTACCTCACACAACAAGTGTTTAAATGTCAAAGTAAATTTATCCACTTTGGTAGATGCCTCCTTTGATACTCCTGAAGGAAATTAATTTTAAACTTGAAAAATAGAATTAATTTACAGATAAAACAAACATTTGCCTACACAGTTTAAAAATAAATGAGAACATAATCAACTACCAGGGCATAGCTTTAAGATATTCAAAGCCTTGACTATATAACAACAAACTTTCTAAATTCAGAATGATTTGGGAAAGTGCATGCCAGGAGGCTTGTGATGAAACACAGTTGTATTGCTCTTGTATAAAATATCAGACTTTTTGCTGTAATGAAACAAAGTCACCTTGGTTTGCAACTGCAGTTTGTTAAGGGTGTCTCATTAATAGAAAAAAGGCCCTCCACATGCATCAGTTTTATTGGAATGAAGTTACATCTCTTTATAAAAGCAATCCTAGCCATAAGACATTGAACCAAATTAGTTTCAATTTTTGAAACATTATAGCATGGTTTTCCTTTGGCCCGCTCAGTTAATCTTGCGTAGGAAAAGGGGAAGGTGGGCAGGAATGGCTACTTGGAGTGGGGATGTGTGATATGAATAACATACAGCACAGGTGTGGAATATTGCATGTATAACTGTATGGCAAAAAGCAGCAAGTGAAAGCACATGCCAAGGAACCTGATCTGACATTAGCTAGAGCGCTGTAACACAGATGTCAGGTTGCCTATGCCTAGGAGCTAAACAGAAGAACTATGCACATTTTGGCCTCACAGGTCTACTCAGATGAAGATGAGAGCATTCACAAAGGCTAACTGCAGCCAAGGAACATTAATTAGAAAGTCAAGTTCATGCTGCAGTAGCACAGATCATGTAACTTCAAAATTCAGCTCCACAAGAGCCTCACTTCCTTCACTGGATAAACAAAGATAATTCACTTTCCTATGCTAACTTCAGACTGTGTTAATTTGCTCTTCTCCATCTACCACACACTCTCTCTCTTTCTCTCTCTCTCTCTTTCTCTCTCTCTCTCTTTCTTTTTCTCCTCTCCATTTTCTTTTCCTGAAAAGTTGCTAGAAAACTATTTAAGTCTTTATACAACTCATTAAGGAGAACCTAAATGGACCTTCCAGGCACCAGTGCATAATTTCTGCTGGCAATATAACCAACTTACCACTGCCTGATGTATATTACATTAGTACAGCCATTCTGGATTTCACTTTCCTACACTGGGACTTTGAGAACATTCTGCATCAAGGGGTGCTAAAGAATGAAGGGATAGGAGAGGGAAAAAGCTACATACAGCCTTCTATTGCTCTCTGTATGGAATTCATCCTTAAAAGATGAAGTCCAAATGGAACTAAAACCAGTTTGGTCTACAGTTGGTTCATTTTACCAAACATCTCAGATTGAAGATCTCTGTTTGGAACACATGTCCTGTGACAGTTAATGCTGCTAAATTTCTTACGGCAGATGCTAAGAGATCCTACAGATTTAGAGGATACATTTCATGTTTCTATATGTTCTTGCACAATGCCTAACATTCCTTGGCAAATCAGTTAGTAACATTCCCACATAAAATTATGCTACGTCTTGCTTGTTAAATATGAGTACAGCTAAGGAAAAGAAATGAGTTTCTATATTTGAATCATGGCTTACAATTCTATTGAAGCGTTCAGTCCTTGTAAATGTTATTGACTCAGGATGAACTACGCTAAGTCATTTTTTGAAATAAGAAAGAGGTAAATGAGATTAAAGGCTTCTTTTCTTATAGAAAGATATTACAAAACATTTGCTGAAACACAATCTAGCATTTAGTTTTAAAGAGATGTCAGACAAAACCCCATTCAGTGGAAGAAACCAGTATCATGAACCCATCCACATCATCTGTTAAACATAAGCCACCATGCACAATTAAAGTAATTAAGGACACTCTCATGAAAATCTGAACAAAGCACAGGGAAGTAATTGGAAAGCATTTCCACCACTTCAATGGAAGCAAGACCTAAACTAGGTGCAAGTCAAACGACTCTAATCAAACTGAGTCTGCAAAGGCTGACATAAACCATAATAAAAGCAGAGATGAAATTAATAAGAAATACTTCTACGGATTCTATGTTTTCTTAATCCTAATCAATTTTTTGGAAAGATAACAAAGTGTTCTAAGAATATCAAACAAGTTTAGGGTTCCAACGAGTTAGAAATTTCTACACAAACCCCATGAATATACTTCTAGGCCAGTACTCTCTAGACAGTAAATTAAATTAATAAAATTGAGTTTAGAACACTAGATTTAAAGTTTCTCTATTTCCTGTAATGTTTATGCATATCATTAACCATAGGTGATAATATACAACAGCTGAAGAAACCATCTTCTTAATTATAAAAGAAGAAGTGATATTAAAATATTGTTATCATTATACTTCTGTTAAATGTCTATCAGCACTTACCAGAAGTACAGCAACAGCTGTATTTCTGCAGTTTTGTCATCTGGACAGAACAGCATTCAGCATCTGTCACAAAGTTCCTAATTAAACTTGTGTTAAAGAGATTAAGTTTTTAGCATCAGATGTGGAAAAGATCCAGAACTGATTTCTAAGCTAGAAAAACATAAATTAAATGAATTAATGTCAACTAGTTTATTTTATTATTATTATTGGTAAGCTAAATTTCTAGCATCAGAGCAAATAGACTGGGAAAAGAGGGAGAAAATAAATAAGTAAAAGGCTTTAAGATTCTCAAGAGGGGCATAAGAAGTTTAAGCACCCAACGTTATTATTCTCTTCTGAAATTCCTACTGCAGGTGCATGAGTTTTTTTCTTATGCATATGAAGCCCTTTCCAAAACTTTGCAGTCATGTTTAGAATGACCACTGATTTAAAATGTTTTTGTTGGTCTATGTCCTTAAGCAAGAAGATACGTGTACCTTTTTCAAACATTTTCCTTAAGCAAATGTTTTATGGTTCAGAGTGACTTGACTACCACGTGACCAACCAACCAAAAAAACCCACCCACATACTACTTTTTTTTTTTTTTTTTACAGTTGAGATTTCTCGAGATTTCTCGGTCCTTTATAGGTACCATTTGACCCCTTTCCAGCTGGCTCTGATAACTGAACATGGGCAGCTGAGTCCAGCACTACCTTCTTGCTCTCTGGAAAACTGCTAGTGAAAAGTACAGACCACCTTGTTAAGTATCTTATGAATAAACACACACCAAAAAATAATAGTAAGAAAATCTGCTTATTTTTTCTTACAAGAAAAATGGAAAGAGGGGAGAAAAGAGGGACTGTTTGTGGATGTGATTGCATTTACTTCAAAGTCCAATTTAGAAATAAAATCTTGAACAATGAGCTTTTGAATCCACATGGGAATTTTAAATTAAGCAGATACTTCACATATACTTTACTATGTTCACTTTGTCTGTAGAAAGTTCTATGAATGAAAGTTCTACAAATGAAGTGTTAGTTTGGGGGGCTATTAATTGGTCCCACACAGACTTCAAACAAATTCAAATTCAACAATTCTTCCTGCATCCATAGTTAAAGCTTTTTTTTTTTTTTTTTTTTAATACTCCATGCTCGTTGTATGTCATATACAATACATGTTAAAAAAAAAAAGTCATAGTGACATAGTGATAAGGTAAGAAAAGATCCCGTGAGTACACACTGTCTGAAATACTAAGCTTAAGAGGACAGAGGACACCCTGGAAGGAGGAATTCCAGTACTGACTGGGAAAAGGGACTTAATCTGAAAGATACAATGGGTGGGGAGAATATTTCAAATGATCTTATTTAATGTCCTTCACTAAAGATCTCTGAGCTTGCTCTGGTCTGGGTCATGAGGTTTTATTCTAACGAAACTCTATCTTGGAAATTCTTTTTTTTTTTAATCATCATTCTAAGAAAAGGTTTAGACAGGTTCATCCCAAAACTCTCTCCTACTGGAGTCCTATCACAAGATCTCATCAAATATACAAAGCTAGATATATGAATTAATACATTTTCAGAAAGATATTTGACATTGACATTAAACATCAATATTTCCATAAGAAAGTAGTCCCAAGTGGTGATGTTTGGCTTTGCCCCATCACTAAGATTGTCACAAAGCCTTGAGATAGGTGGAAGCAGGATTTAAATGCTATATCAAACTTATTTTTGTGTTCGGCAGAGATAAATATTATCCCAGACATAATAATTTTATGAGCAGTACAATTGCGAGAACAATATACTTTTAGTGGATAAATGGTATAAGCTATTGTAAATATTGTTTTTATTACCTAAATCATTTCCAAAGTAGCATTTGTGAAAATGCAGCTTTTCAAAATTAGGCTCACAGACAGGCAAAGTTTCTGCTTGTGTTTGGATAAAGTGCATCCAATCCAATAGGATTAAATTGTCTCCAGTTGTCACTAATATGCTCAGAAGCTATATTAAACTTATTATTGTGTGTGTGCAAAAAATTTTGGACCACCAGCAGGGAAAGAGATGTAAAGGCATATCGCTGTCTTTGAAATTATTGGTGAAAATGAAAACACGGATTTTCAGAACTGGCCTTATTAATGAAAGCCTTTACTGTCTGGTACGTATAAGGGCAAACACATTATTTGCAGTTAAAAACAGCTTCAGAAAAGTGAAGGGGAAAGCCTAATGGGTGGTTTCTGGGAAAAACAAAAACAAAACAAAACAAAAAACAAAACAACAATCAAGCAAACAACAACAGCAAAACCCACAGAATTTTACATTCTGGCTGAATTCAAATAAAAGGTAGGCGATGGCTAACTTTGGGGACTGAAGGTCTGAGAGCAAGGTGCTGTGTTTGAGTCCAATGAGGCCTTTATTGTATCCTCTTCATGCTGTTGTGGGGAAATAGTAGAAGTTTCCCAAATCCACTCCAAGGTGAACATAATGATAAAAAGTTTTGCTCCCTGTACTGTCTGAAGCAAGACTACAATGATAGTGGAGAATAACTGAGATTCTTGTATCAGCAGAGTCTAAATTGACTGTAATAGGCTAAGGAAGTTTCTTTTATCCTTGAGCAGAGGTCTCCAATATATTTGATATTAAATCATTCTGCCATTAGCAGGAGACCAGACTTACACTTGATTATTTTAGTACTTTGCAATATCTGGTATCCTCTGTCTGATCTGTATTTTTAAATTCTTTGCCTTATACTTACTGTTGTTTATGAGCTGCTGTTTTGACTGTATCTTTCCTGTATAGGAAAGATATACATATATACATATATTTCCTATATATGTATGCATTTTAATAGGTTTTAAGATGGAAGGATTAGGTTTTCTGATATCTGGGAAAGAAATTATGCCATAAGTAACAGTCATCTTGTTATCCAAGTACTCATTTCACTCTGTTTGAATACTCCAGCAAATAATGGAATCTGGAGGAAGAAAAACAGTAAAAAAAAAAAATTCTGCTAGTGCATAATACAGATTTTAGCAGAATAGACAGTAGTTTCTGACTTGGTATCTTCAATAAGCTCCATTTAAGTCTTTTAACCTTTGTTTTATTCCATTATTAGACAAATTATTTATCATAGTAAGTATTCTGTTTTGATATCTTTTAGTTTATGCCTTCAAAATAAAATTGTGTGAAGTAGCTACATTTCTTCCGTATGCAAATTGCTCATGATATTTCTGATTACCCTGTGATAAATCTTCCAGGATGAATGACAGAGATGCAGTAGCAGGTAAAACTGTAGATTAACATAATGTAATGCTGAGGTATTTGACTTGTAGCAAAAGCAATGAATGACTCCATGTCCTATGCCTCCTACTCTTGTCAAACTTCCTCCAGTCTCATCTAAATAGACTGTTGCATAAACGTCACTGCATAATTTTGGCATGACTGTAAAATTACTAATAGACTACTCTGTTCTCACTGTTGCAAGACCTTCCTCTTCTTTATTAAGTCAGTTTTCCTGCTGATAGATGTCACAGGACATGCAATTTCCTTCTGAAAAGGTCATTAAATGTGACAAATACATAAGCACAGTTTGCTTCCTCCTCAAGGCAGGGGTTCAGACATTTTACAGGAGCCTCTTATGTAATAATCCGCACCAGCTAGTTTGGCAGGTCCAGCCAGCATTAATAGCATACTTGACTTGGTGAGATATACCTTCAAAAGTCATTCATTACGACTGTGTAAACAAAGACCAACAGTTGGGGGACAGATCACACTCACTGAAGAACTTAAAGTAGTTGGCTTTTTTTAATTAGTGAAATATTCTGCTACCATGGTCTGCCATTCTTGCATTGCAAAAATGCTAACTGCTGACCAATGAAAGATGTTTCAGTCACATTCTTAACTCTTTTTGAAATGTAGTCAATAATAAAGATCCAGACCACTTGAATAGCTCAAGTAATAAATACCTTAGTAATATAAACTTGAAATCAGTGGATCTCTTGTCACAGGCTTCTGTGCAAACATTTCAAGAGCTTCAGGTGTTACTGTGCTCATAAACACATCATTTGGATGTAAATATGAAGTCTTATGTAGAAGCTTTGAACACAACCTATACTTGTTTTAGGGAAAGTGACCTGGTGATTTTTTAGCACTTCCTGTTAGCTTAATTACATGGTTTCCAAGGAGTAGTGACACTGTCTGTGATGTCATCACTATGTCTTGACTAACTTGACATTTTAATTGGAAATTTTATGAAATTGACATGAAGTTGCAGTTCTTAGTAACCATTAGAAATATGTTGTTAAAGATGAAAAACATTAGAGAATAACAAACTACAAATACAGCTAGCTCTATTTACATGCATTAATCTGTTGTATAGAATTTCTTTAAAAACTTAATTTCTTTACTGTTTAATTTATAATCTAAATTTTATGTTATTTTTAGGAAGACTGCTGTTCCCTAGTTAGAAATAAGGCATATTAAACCATTTCTCTGACATCAATAATAACTCCAAACCCTTGCACAAGAGAGACTTATAAGGATTTCTGTAATGACTACTAAGAAACCAAGTCAGATAGATGTCTAGCTCTTAGAAAGCTTATTGGAAAAGAAAATATGAAAACAAAAGTGCTATGCTTCATCGTAGAGTAGAATATCATCTTACAGGGAACAGTATTTCTTTTTCTTTTTTTTAAATAACAGAGTTTATTCTCTGATTGTGTTTCGTCATAAATCATATAGACAGATGTATGCCTTAGTCACGCATCGAGGTTGATTAACATTGCTTTAGGTTTATACAACACAGGCTAGGGATTAGACTTTTTTTTATAGTAACTTTTTTTTTTTTTCATTTTTGTACTAGAGAAAATGTAATATTGCATGCATTTTTCTCTGTTACAGCACATCTGTACAATAAAAATAATATTTACATCATACAGTTTTATGCTCTCCTGCAGAAAAATCTAGTCATAGCTGGGTCTGCTTGTTCTCTTTCTAAGAACATAATTTGGGAGAAGTCCTCACACAGCTTAAGATAATATCTAAAAAAGTTTTGGTTGTATGCTCTGCTACCCACATACCTATATGTTTTTTTATGTTCTGAAAATTGGTTGATAACAAAATCCTAAGGATATATAAGTATTTTGAAAACAAACATCCACCAATTTAATTATTAAGGCCCACTGAATTCCTGCAGCCATGAGTCAAGGACTATTAAATCACAGGGTGTGTATAATGTTTTTAACTTCACTGTACCAGGCCGGCCTGAACTATAAGTGGGGTTCTTTCTAGCTACAGTTCTTCACCAAAGACAACTTTGTGGAAGGAGGATATGTACATCAGGGATAGTGATCTGACCTCAGCTATTAAAGATACCCATAGCTGGCATCAAAAAGAGATTAACGTGAGGTTACTCAATATTTCTATTAGATAGAGTTCAGTTTTGATGTTAGTCATGGGTATAAAGTAAATTTTGACTCTGCTTTGGAATCCAAATTCTCTTAGTTATCTGCCAACTCCAATAAAATTACAGAAAAAAAAATAAGATTGTTACATTGCACAAATGAGTGAACACATGGCTGAAACAAAGAGAACTAAAGATTTATCTGTGAAAATGTTAGCAAAATGATCAGTGCTTACTGGTGTTTGAGTCTTACCAAATCAATTTATTTAAAAATGAAAAGCCAAATGAATATCTAATACATCATTAAAATAACATTCATGTCATGTTAATTTTAGATGTGAAATGAAAGCTGTTTCCTTGTTTTGGTTTTCCATTCCACAGGAACTGTGGAAATATTAGACTGCTTCAAGTTTGGTAAGGGAGAGTATTTCTAGTGTCAGTCCCAGAATCAAGAACTGATTTTGTACAGGTACAGTACACTTTGTAACAGTAGTATCTTAATAGAAATAATATCTAAAATATCTGAGTAACATTTCAGTTAAAATTTTACTGACATGTCACACACTGACCTTAGTGTATATAGTTCTTTCTTTATTCTGAATGGTAGTGGGAAAACAATTTCAACCACTTTAAAAAAAAAATCTCAAAACTGTTTTAAAAAAAACCCAAAACCTCTTGTGGGGAAAAAAAAATCAGAGTAGCTTAATTTATTTTATTTTATTTTATTTTTTCCGCAAGGGTATATTTTTCCACATAACTGTGATGTTTATGCTCACCGTGACTCACACTGGAAGGAAAGGAGGTGCTAATATCCATGATCAAATCAGTTCATAAATTTACTTCATTGCCTACTCATACCATCAACACTTGTTTTTCCACTGAATTTGTTTCTCATAATTTCCTCTCTTCTACTTTATCCATGAGTGGTTTTAAATCTACATCAACTGAAAAAATGTTTGCAAAAACATCCCTATGTAAAGAAGCATTATAAAAGCAAGGTGTTGACTTACCTTTTAACAATTTTCCCTCAAAAAAAGAAAGGTTTTGTGCTTTTTTTGAGCAAGAAACTCTCCTCTGAGGCTCTTCTCTTCCCTTGCCTGTTGTACACTGTGGCTTTAATCTCTGCCATCATTATAATTTCCTTAACCAAGGACTATGATGTCACAACATTTTCATGTTATGAGGGACATCTTTGGGTTCTGGATATAATCACTGCTTTTCTGGGTGTAGCCATGCAGTTGTTGAAGAAAAAGAGGTAATATAAAAATAAGAAAACAAGTTATAATGCCCAGTTCTTGGCCCAGTTGCTCTTCATGCTGATATTGTTTGAATACCAAAGTCTCTGGCTTCTTAACACACATCAGCTCTTTATTATCTCCTGAAGGAATCAGAAAGTAAACAGCTGATTGACTTAATTCACCTTTCCCTACTGAAACCTGTTATTGGTTGAAACACAGGAAGAACCGGTATTTCTACATCATCTCACTAACATGCCTAATCAACTTCTTTCCCCATTCACCAGAAATTGAATATTAAAATTAGGTATAATGTAGGTCTAAGTGCTGACACATAGTAAACAATATCTGTTTTCTAACCTTCTTTATGCCAGTGAAGGTACTTTTCAGGTCAAATGATTTCTATGGCTGCAAAGCCACTGGCAAATTGTTTAGCAATGCAAGCAAAGCATGAAGTAACCTTTTTATTGTGAGCTTCGCTATTGCAAATGAGTTGGTCAATCTGTTACTCTGGTTTTTTAGAACCATCTTTCAGATTTTAATGTCATTTCAGCTGGAGCTGAGGATTCCCAAAATAATGATGCTAGAGAAATTAGACTCTCAATTTTCTATGCAAGGCTGAAATCAAGGCTGAAATCAAAGCTCAGCATAGATCAGGAGAATTTAACCAAGAGGCACATTTCACCCATTGAATGCCACAGATGTTTATGTGCTCTGCTGGAATTCTCCACATCTTCCCAAAAAGCCACTGATGGGTAAATGTTTTGTCCAAGCAGCCATGCTAAAACTGAATAATCCTTACTCTCATGCTCTGGCAGTGAATGGGCATCTGATGCAGCCCTCATTTAGGTAATCTTATGTGCTGTCCTTCCCTCTCTGCCTATGCTGAAAACTACACAGCTAAACATAGTATAATTTCATTCTCTCCCACAAAAAAAAAAAAAAAAAAAAAAAAAAAAAAAAAAAAAGTGAACTGAAATTGAGTGTAGTTAGAGTAGATATGCCCTATGTGGCACAGAGAAATGATGAAATCATGATCATAAGTAACAAGAAAACACAGGTCCGACTTTTAGCTTTAAGGAGAAAAAGTAAAGATCTCAATTTAATTGAGGTGTTTTGAATCATGGAGTCTAAGAAAAACACTAAGGCAACACTAAAACACTAAGCAAGTGGTCACTTGAGCCATAACAGCAGCTGTCTGTGGGCCACAGCTATCTTTACATATTGTGATTGGGCAATTATTACTAAATGCAGCTAACTACAATGCAAAGAGCTTGTTTGTCCTTGAACAATTTTAAGTATAATAGAAGAAGCATTACTACCTAACAATTACCTGTTGTGTAAGTGCTGTTTTTATTGCTTTAGCTCACAGGCTAGTCAGAGTTTGTTGGTCTGTCAGCTGGAAATAAACCCCAGAGAATCTAAATCTTTATTGAAGTTTTTGAATATTCTTGTTGTTATTGAACATTTTCAGCTTTATGAGTTAAAATATGGAAGATGGGTGTGGTTAAACACCCTACTCTCAGTCAGAGACTCTTAAAACTTATGTTCATGTTCAGTTTCTCCAAGGTCCTTCTTGGAGCTGTTTCACTACAGCAGGGCTGTGCCAGAACTGCAAGCTCAGAATATGGATCCAGCTCTCACTCAGCACTCACACATCCCCTAGATAAGTAATAATCATTTGACATGGAGGAAGACACTGCATGGCTAACATGCAAGTTCCTTCAAAAAAGATTACAGAGCTTCTCACGAAGCCTTTAAATCTTCAGGCTTTCTGACACAGTAAAAGAAATACTGAGATTGTTCTTCCAGTTCCAAGCAAGAACATTTCACAAGCCATACAAAATAATTTACTGCTTTTTTTCGTAAAAAATCCCGCAATAAAATAATAAGCATAAGTTGTTTATTTCCTGTTAATATGCTGATACTACATGAAATAATTACTTCAATTTCCAGTCTAGACCAGCCTACTCTTCATGCAATGGACCCATACAAAACTAAGATCAAGTCTCATATCACGGAGCATTGAACTTTCAACTTAGACTAACATAGATGCCCTTGTCTTCCAAAGAAACTCTAATATCCAATGAACAGACCTAGATGGTCACTCAGTTAGTTCACCTCAAGCTGCTTCTGTAGATAACTATCTCTTATTTTCATCAGGTTTCTGCAACAACTGCACTTCTATCTACTGTGTTCTTGTGAGACCCCATCAGGCGTACTGCTCCCATCATAAGAAAGACATTGAGCTGTTGCTCAAGGGAGCCCAGAAGAGGACTCAGAGGGATAAGAGGGCTAGAGCACCTTTCTTTATGAAGAAAGGTTGAAGGAGATGGGCTTGTTCAGCTCTGGGGAGACCTCAGTGTGCTATTTTAGTACTTGAAGGGAGCTTATAAACAGGAGAGAGAATGACTTTTTACATGGTCTGATAATGACAGGACAAAGATGAATGGCTTTAAACTAAAAAAGGGGAGACTTAGATTAGCTATTAGGAAGATTTTTTTTTTTTCTCAGAGTGTGATGAGGCACATGCACAGGTGACAAGTTCTGGATGCCCCATCCCTGGAAGCGTTTAAGGCCAGGCTACGTGGGGCCTTGGACAACCTGATGTGGTGAGTGGCAACTCTGCCCTTGGCAGGGGGGTTGAATCTAGATGATCTTCAAGGTCCCTTCCAAACCAGCCCATTCTATGATTCTGTGACTCTATAATTCTGTCTTCCCTGTCTTCAAGCAAATTCCCGAAGGAATTTGAACTGAATCACTTCCATGTTGTGCAAGAGTAAATTTATCCACTGTGCATTTAGTTATGACATAGATTAAAATTGTTATCAAATGAGGTACAAAAAGAAAGACAGTGTCAACTCAGAACTTAAACATATTGTAAGTGAAGTAAAGGACTGTAAGAACTTATAAAATTTAGATGCCATGGTTAATCTTTTTCTTCATTAAATAAGAGTCATTCTTACTCAAGGACTTATCAATCTTGGCAGAATAACATGATTAATTTTTAAAAAGATAAACCATTCTTGAAATTATCCCTGACTAGACTTTGTGACAAAATATTCATATATGTATTTTATCAATATTTAAATCAATATCTCTTTTTCCATTTAATTTATTTTCATTGTATGATATTTCTCATATGAACACCCAGATAAAATATTCCTTTTTTTGTTTATGGGTGCTCTCTCTCCCTGTTTCAATGATTTTGAAAAAGTAACTTCTTTTTCCAGTTTTATAAATTTACTGACCTCTCTGAAAAAATATCTACTTCAGTGTTTGAAGTTTACCTTGACTGAATGCCAGGACAAAGCCAGTAAAGAAGACACCACTAATTCTTCTCTCTCTCTCTTTTTTTTTTTTTCCTATATTGTTTATCTAAATTTGAGAAATGAGTTTCTTACACTGAACAGAGGTATCTATTGATAAAATATTATAAGTCTATTTATCTCCGATAAACTACAGACAAGGTAAAACGTGGTAATTAACAGGAATGGTCCTGTTTATAAATATTATTTGCTGTTGTTTTCTGACAGTAAGTAATTTCATAACAAAGAACTGTTAAAAATTACTGTTATATATGCAAACAAGAATTTTTGAAATTGCAGATTGGTACCACTGGCCATAGTACTGATTAATATTTCTTCATAATTTTCTTGGAGCCTCCCATTTGTATATTATTTCTTGCATTTTGATTGCTGGATCTTTGGAGAAGAAGCCATCCTGGATGAGATTGGAAGGGATCACTGGCTTGATTTGGTCCAAATCTTGCTCAAACAGAGATGGCTAGAGTAGGGTGCCCAAAATCATGTCCAGGTGGCTCTTAGAGATCTCTGAGGAGGAGACTCCACAGACTGAGAAACGTGCTGGTGCTCCATCACTTGCATAGTACAGAAATGTTTCCTGATGCTTGTATGGAACCTCCAATGTTTTTGCCCATTGCCTCTAGTCCTGGCACTGAGAAGAGCCTTGCTCCATCTTCACTGCATCCTCTTCATGAGATTTCTGTCATCCCACATCTCCAACCTACTGTGATCCCTCTGACTGGCAGTGCAGCCCTCCATTGAGTCAGTTACTCCATATGGTTTTATATCATCACTGAATTTATAGAGGGTATGCTCTGCCCTACTCATTATAGTAATACTGGGTGCTGCCATATCACGATTATCATATACTTGAGGCTACTGTTCAATGAAGCATGAACCACTTTTAAGGTATGGTCCACTGGATTTATACATAGGCCACTCCAAAATTAATGCCTCGTATTTATTTTCATGGAAACTACAACAAATGCAAAGAGCACAATAATGCTATTTGACAAAGCAAATTCCTAGCTACAAAACACTGTTCTTCAACACAGTCACTACCATTAGCTGCATATTTTCTTCAGTGATGAACAAGAACCTGCATGCTGCACTAGTAAAAGTCTGCACCAGCAGAGGTGACCCACTACCACTGTCACCACTGCTGAAATGCACCACCCACCGCCTCACTGTGCTCACATTCACGGTCTGGGCTCCACAAACGTTCAGCAAGCATCAATGAATGACAATGGGTTCAATTTTTTTCCACATGGAGGAATTCAGTGACACACCTTTGCTTCATACGCATTTCCACGTCAGATGCTATTTTGGCAGACTGCCCCTAAGCTGCCATCTGTCACATGGCAACAACATGTAATGGAATATTAGTGGGAAGGTTCAGCCTCTACTGCTGTACCACTAACATCCATCTCTAACATTGTAGACCAACATAATAAAATAAGAGGCATTACTTTCAGAGCAGCCCTCCTGGTATTATTCATTAAAAGGCTAGATCTTTCCAGGAACCAAATACTGCCTTTTATTGTAGCAGTAAATGTTATAGTATATGTAACTTTTAATGTCTTTTTACTGACAGAGTCTAAGAATGAGCAAGGTTCAGTAACAATGCTAACAGTCTATTTTATCACATGGCATATACAATATGGTTATATTTAATCTCAAGACTAGAAACAACCTTTGCAATGCAATTAGGACTTGTTTTTCTTGGAGTTAGGCACTACCTCTATAAAATGGTAATAAAAATATTAATCTTCTTTATGATGCTGAAGGAAAGTAAGCTCTGCTGTTGAAAAGCTAGACGTTGTCATCCTCCTCCTCTCTAGTGGAATAATTCCTTGTTCATGGAAGTATAATTCACTCTATAGATATTTTTCCTGCATAGGCACTCAACAGAATAACCCCTGGACTGCAGACAAAAATGTTTTCATAACTTGCAGTGATATCTGGTTTTGTGCAACAATAAAAAAAAGATCATTGCTGTCCCCATGAGTAAACAAAAAAGTTATGTTTTGAATTTATCCACCAAACAAACAAACAAAACCAAGAAAAAAGTGGAGAAAAAACTTAGCATTTTTTCTAGAAATAAAATGCTTTATTATCCAAAGATTTCAAAATCCATTCTCCATACCTGGAAAATATGTACTGCATCATATTTTAGTGTTCATTTTCATAAACATTTTTTTTCCTGTAATGGCAGGAATAATCTTAGCAATTTTATAATTCTACTGCAGTCTTACTTTTTAGATTATTCTGGTGCATTAATTTCTTCATTGCAGTGATTCTTTGTTGAGTGTTTTAAAGAGTTTCTTGAATTCAAATATAAAATGTAAATGAGACCCTTAACTAAATCACAGATGCAAATAACATCCAGATGGATCAGTACATAAATTTCATAAACACTCCCTATCTCTCTAATTGGTTAAATTAAAATCCTGGATCCAACACATAGTAAGTGGAAGTTTCAATCTATTCAAATTCTTATTTGGATCTGATCTGCATGGCTGATGTCCATCTCTAGTCAAAAACTGTTTGCCCAGAGGAAAACGATTTCTGCTGTAGTTACATGTTTCCATAAGCATCTATGAAGCCAAAAGTTTGTACCGTCCAGAGAAACAGCCTTATCAGAAGAAATAAATAAATAAATACATGGATACCATGTTGTTTCCTGAATAAAAGATATCAAACTTTGGAATGTCTGGATTGCATATAGAATGAATAAATGCATGTATATAAATGTGTATGTACATGTACATTACATTTGTATGTAGTTTTTACTTCTGATATATATATGTAAAATGAGTATGAATGAAAATTTACAGTTTTGACATCAGCATAAGCAAGTGGAAATGAACACGTCAGGCTAGAATTACAATTAATTTCAATATTTTCAAAATGACCTGTATTGTATTATACAAATCTAGATTAATTTTATATAAAGGTACTTTACATCATATTTATAGTTGTGTGCACTGTTGGGACAGGGATATTTTATTTAAAATACTGTAATGGTACCAAACTCAGTAACAAAATGGATCATCCATATTACAGCCACAGTGCCAGACTCAACAACAGTAAAAATAGATGATAGGAGTTACAGCAACAGTAGACCCAATCACTTCTTGTTGGTAGCAGATAGCAAATAAAGGGGCATGCAACATAAATTGCAGCTTGGGAGGTTCAGATTAAACTTGAAGGGGAAAAATAATCCTAATCATAAATTCAGTGTTGTTAACAGTCCCACTTTGGGCAGGAAGCTAGACTAGACACATCCAGAATTTCCTTCTAACCAGCATTTCCAAAGTTCCATGAATAGGATTAAAATATTTGCTGTGTATCATATCTCCATTAAAAAACAAACAAACAAACAAACAACCCGCCCCCCACCAAAATAATCCACAAGCAAACCAACCAAGTACCCATCAAGAACAAAGAAATAAAAATAAAAACAACAACAGCAGCCACGCAGAAAATAAAGCAAACAAATAAAAAGTCCAGCAACAACACACTATCATGCTAACTCAGGTGGATTAGAAAGGTTTAGTTACTGATATTAATTAGAATAATAATAGATATTTTTATCAAGGGCACCAAAATACATCCATTTGTGAAAGCATTCATGGGATTTCATCAATAAAAAGTGTACAGAATTAGCTTACAGCAATTTACAGCAATTTACAATTATATCCTGGAATCTCTACAGTTGTTTTTTTGTTGCTGTTGTTGTTGTTGTTGTTGTTGTTGACTATTGGAAGGTCAAGAAGTGCTGGGCAGCTGTTGGGTATAATTATCTGTATCAGCAACTTAACTTCCACTGTCTAGTTCCAGTAGTTAGGATTCCCATTCTAAAGCTAGTTCACCATGTACCCTACAAAAATGGAATACAAAATAAATACTTGAACACAAATTTTAATTTATTCTTACAAAACCGCTTGCAAGCATTCCTAATAGTCCACTCATTTCTATGCACTGTTGCATCTTTTCCTTCAAAAGTAAAAATGACCCCATACTTGTTGATTGCAGGCTCAGACTTTTGAGACACACCCAGAACTTTCCTGTTTCACTTACATTTCTATCAGAAGATTTCCAAATGTAAATGTAGGTACTTTAAAGTGTATCCTGATTGCTTAATGATGAACAACCACGGATGACTTGAATTCTACTTATTTAGACACTAATTACAGATGTCTATCTGAAATACATCCAACACCTCGAGTTAACATGGGAGGAGCTTGGATACTACTCTGACAGGTGCCACAATGAAACAGAAGCACACAAGCACGATTTTTTTAGGAAAATAATGGCTGAAAAGATTCACTTTTCTTCAATTTTTTTAGCTGTAAAATAGGGATAATAGTATATCTGAGGAAATAAATATCCTTTTGAAGTGATATGAAGATACCCTGATTTTGCACACCACTGTGAGTTACTCATCTGGATGGTGTTACATATGGTGAGAACAAGTTATTGCTTGCTGTCTCCTATCGAAGACAGATGCATAGTTAATCATGAATCCCAAGCTTTCATCTTGCAACCCAGACACAGCAAATACATTTTTTACTTGCCTTCAGCTTAAGAAGCAGAATTACAAGCTTCTTAATGAAGTATATGAGCCTATGCCTCAATCCTGTATTCGCTACCAGACTGAAGCACTGGTTCACAGTACCTTCTGATAAATTTAAATGTTTTTTTCATATTCACAGTGCATGTGTATTCTTAAAAAGTCAGTGCACATTTTAAAAATGTCACTGCACATTTACACATCAATGAACCTCATAGTTGTTTTTTTCTTTTTTTTTTCTTTTTTTTTTTCTTTTTTTCTTTTTTTCTTCTGCCATAATGATCCTAAAAAAAGCCTGGTTGCTTGAATTTCATTCTGTAATAATTTCTGAGAGGAAATTAAGAGTCTATTTTAATTTGCTTCAGTGTTTGGTCAATATTAGCTCTTGGTATAGAAGAAAAGCTAATAATCTAGTGGTCAAAAAAAAAAAAATTTAAAAAAAAGGAAGAAGAACTGAAATAAAAAAAAATTAGTCTTCTAACTACAAACTCTCAATTTCTGAAATTTAACAGTATATATCAATAAGAATGCTGTATATGTGTGTGTGTGTACATATATATATATAAATATGGTATATGTATTTATATATATATAAATATATAAATATATAAATACTTCTCTTACGAAAACTGTCTAAATATATATATATACACATATATATCTATATATCTCTTATCTCTTATTTCTCAGTGCCAGTTTCTTGGGAAGAAACACTGTGGTAGTACCTACACTCTCAAGAAATAGCACTAGATGTTTTTTTTCTTTCCACTGCCAATCTAAAGTTGGTAGGCAGCTGTTCCATTCCCACTTGAGCTTGCTAAAGAGTAAGTTACAAGCTTTTCTTAGAACTAGGCAAGTGAAGAGCAAATTAACCATATACAGTGTGATATTTTATACATCATGAATTTCAGGAGGAAATTGGAACTACAAGAGTCACAAGCTCTTGCCAGGAACAAAGAAAAGTGTAAAATAAGCTGTAGAAAATATAGTGAAAACTTCTGCCTGCTTCAGAGCAATAGGAAAGCAACACAAACCAAAATTGCTTAAGCCCTTGATTAATTGTTGAAGTCATACCATTCACATATGTTAATAAAGGAGTTGCCAGCTTGCTTAGAGCCAAGCATTTTTTCTGAACTGAGACTGCAGTTCTCAGAACTAGGCAGCAACATGTCTTTCTGAAACAGTCTCACAACTCCAGTCTATGAAGGAATTCCTAAGAAACACTTGATCAGATAAGAAGAATGTTTTCAAGCAATAATCATGCAAAGGTTTCCCAGATGGGTGATATTGTACAATGAATAGAACACTGTGGGGCACTGTTTTTTGCAAATAACTTCTACCCTTTTTTTTAATTCACACAGTTGTCTTTTATTTCCTTGCAATGTTGGTGGTATGAATTGCTGTAGGCCTCACAGGAAGCATCCAGCCAACTTGGAGTTTCATGAAACAGCATGCAAGCTTAATCCTGCCCAGATATGATATGAAGCACTGAGCTGAATGAAGGATAGTTGTGTGACCTAAATTCAAGCTCTTCTTAACCAGTAAATCAAATCATAACATGATATGTTTCAGGATATTTCAACACCACAGTGCAAAGTCCTCTTTGAGCTACCTCAGGTGCTAGAATCAATACAAACCAAGTATATAAAATGGTCTTCTCATCTAATATAACCTGCTTCTCAACTGGCTACTAATTAGCTCAAATAGAAAGCCATGATAACAAGCTGCTTCTGCTCTCTGTATCTGAACTTCAGAGATCATCAAAGCACTGTGAACCAATATAATCATGACCACAATCTCGTCACTTGGATGTGTACTGACTCCCCTTGAAAGCAGTAGAAGTTCAGTAACGACATCTTTAAGAATTTAACTAACAAAAAAACGGAACATTAGAATCTTGTTTGCTCTCCTTCACTTTCTCCTTACGCAGAAATAACTCCAGAACTAAAACACTGAAAAAAGAACCAGACTTGTATTGCTCGCATGATTTCCAGCAGCCTCAGCAATACGAATTGGAAGCCACCCATCTAGCTGATGCACGGAGACCACTAACCATACACTCTATAATGTATTTCCATTTCTGCTGTCTTTTTGGATTATTTCAGTGGCACAGCTCAGGGCAGCTGCATTCAGTGCCTAAGGAGTTGCAGCTGTTCATCATGGATGTGTCAGGAAAGAGAGGGTTTAGAACTTGTTTCCAGGGTTCCTACTGTGTAGAAGGCTGGCAAGGACTGTGGAAAAGGGAGGGTATTGAAAAGAATTTATGTAGAGCTGTTTCCAATAGTTGTGGCTTTGGTCACATTGGGTGAATAGTTGAGGTGGTTTTTGGTTGGACAGCCTGGGCACTCTCACAGCAACTATCAGGCAGTCAGCATTTTGAGTCTGGTGACTTAATTGTTGAGGGCTTTGGTTTTTAGCCATTTTCTTCATATATCTTATAGGACCAGCCATGCGCAGATGCTTGTAATGAAATAGCTCCTCCTTTAAATTTGCTCTTTCAGGGTGCCAGCATGTGAAGATGAGTTAGGTTTTTAATCAAACTCATAATTTTTTTTTGGAATGGACTGTTCAAAGATATATAGAGGTAAGTACAATAACCTACTGAAAGATTTCCCAATATATTTAGAGCTAAGAGATACAGAAAAGATTATTTCTGATCACAAATATGCAGATAACATTGCTTTTATCATATCACTGTAAGGAAGGCATATTCTTTTTCTTTTTAAGTTCTCAAATGCAACATTCTTTTCAATGTTAGGCAGTTACCACGTTGGACTTATTTTAGAAATAGCTGGAGAATTTAGCTGGTTAGAGAATGTATGTCATGGCAGAAAACTTGTCAGATAGGATTTACACAGAAGTCTTGTGGATGCATGTTTGGAGTAATTTAAGTTAGTTTTATTTGATTAAAGGTTTGCTCTGGTCTTTGCCTAAAGCATGAGTGGCTAATTTGAAAAAAAAATAAAAAAATAAAAAAAAAAAAAAGAAAGAAAGAAAAAGGAATTCCATCTTCAGTGGTAAGCACAGAAGATACATATTGACAATTTAAATAGGGATCAAATGCTTCACAGATTATGGAATCTTTTCTCTCATATGGCACCCACACACTACAGTTTTATGGGTCTAGTTTTCCAGCTGCATCAGTTTATAGGAGGTGTATGTAACTGCAGTGACTGTCTCTTGGTACCAAACGTATTTCATATTCCACCAAGGTAAAGGTAAATGAAGAAGGAAAGAAGATACAAGAGGATGAATGAATCTGGCAGCCTTTGTGTCCACTCAACGCAGAAGACAGAAAGGAAGAGGTACTTTGCAATAGGAACCTCATAGAAATTCCTGACAGTTTTACTGTTCTCCCACGGGCATTACAAATGTTTTGGACAATCCTTCATGTCATAATTACAGGAAAGGCACACACAAATGTAGATGACATCTAGCAAGTGTCTTTTCTCTCTTCCAATATATATATGCTTATAAAATTACAGTCATCTCTTAAATAGAACTTTTATTACAAGCCATATCCTAAGGAGCTTCAGAATCCATAAAATGTGACAACAAAGCAAATAGGTACCATGTGTTCAACACAAACATAGAAGAGGCATATACAGGCAATCAGGGATCGTAATGGAATACCTGCATGGATCCAGGTTCTATAATGAAGAAAGGAACTGGGACAGCATATGCATGAGAATCAGCTTCTACGATGAATGAAGTGGAATAGTGTAAGCGTACTTTGTAAAAAACTTTCCATACATGCCATCACCATAAGGTGATTTAGGTACTGTTTAGATAGTGTTTTACCTAATACATATATTGATAATTGGTAGTTTTTAGATGATTGTTACAGATTTGTGAAGATTCACAGAGGAGAGCCCTACATTAGATTGGAGGCAGTTCCTGAGGCTGGCAAATCTAACTGCCACCATGGTAGTCTCCAGTAAAATATAACTACTTGTCCTGGGATCTCTCTGATATGCTCACTGAAATATCTGGGTACGTCCTCCATACAGTGAACACGGGAAGATTACACATGCCAAATATTTATATGAGTATTTTAAAATAAGATTAATAAGGCAAATAAAATTGAAAATAGGCCTGAAAATCTCTCTCCTTCCATGAAGTAATAACTGATAACAAAAGGGAAAACAAATCAGAATGAAGTTATAAGCTGTATTAAAAATTATCTTATCCTAGCACTTGCCTGTGATGAAAAGTTTATATTCAGTTAAAGCAATCACTATAACCAAATTAATCACATGGAATATTAAAGTAGATTCAACTCCTTGTGTTCTAGTAATGTAGAGTAAATAGTGGTAAACTGCTCCTGAAACAAACCTATCCCTTTCAGAATCAGAATTCTCTGTAAGTTTAAGAAGACCCATTCAAGATTTTTCTTTCTTCCTCTTAATGAATAAAAATGTTACAAACTTCAGAGATTTAATAATTTCCTGAGACATTTTTATCCTTGAGTAAACAATTTTAATTCTTTGCTATGTTGATGCATATAAGGAGTTATAAAATTTAAAGTCATTAAGCTTGTTTTTCTGGAATTCAAATTTTGTTTCTAATATTTTACGTCCAAAAAAGTTTTGCTTCCACAAATCCTTAATAAATTCGTAGCATTAGTAAAATAAATAAATAAATAAATAAATAAAATTCCATAATGTCTTTTTTTTTTTTAGTAGAATGAGATATTTTTGCTCAGTCAGGAAAATTTGCCTTTCTCAAAGGATTGTGTATTTTTAAATAGTGTTAATTATTAGTCTGATAAAGCACTTTTGACAAAAATTTATCTCTCTTTTTTTTTTTTCTTAAGACTTGGCAAATTCATGGACATTATTTGGCCAAACCTGATGAAGGAATTATTGGATATTGTGCAGTAAATACAGAAGATAGAAAAAGAATAGGTAAGAAGATTAGGAAAATCAATGAATAAATGTGACATAAGAGATTGTAAAAAATATATGTATATATATTATTTTCTCAATTTACTGAGGGAAAATTAAAAAAAAAAAGAAGGCAAATGTCATAATGGATTGCTGATTTTTTGTTATGATTTCTTTATGCAAGTGCAACGGAAATGGATGAAGTATAAAATCTGCAAAGAATTTCTGGATGAAATTTACAAAATCATTATCACTGTCACTAGGAACTTGCCAATAAAGAATGAGACCAAGACAGTAAATACTATTTTTGTGTTGAATTATTTGACTAGATACAATAAATCTTTAAATCAGACCTTCCTTCTGAGATATTTTTTATTGTGTGCTTTCACATTCATGTAGCTTTATTGATTGTATCTTCTTCACTGCCATATGTTAAATTGCAAGCAATAAAATTGAAACATTAAATCACATTCCTTTTCTTTCATGTGTCACTTACCTATTGGGAACATATGTTACACTGGCACAATAAAACTTGCCCTGAAGGCCTAGTTTGTGTACACAGTGCTGTGAAAATGGAGGCATATAAAAATGTCCTTGTGTCCTAACGGAAGATTAAGCTTCAATAAAATAATAGTATAAATATTTTAAATATATAAAAAATATTGCAGTCACGTATTAACAAATGCTCTGTAGTCTGTAGCCTTAAAAGGAATGTAGAAGGACATCTGCAATGTGTGTCTTCCAGCAGAGTTTACCACTTCATCTATGATGCTGATCACAGTATTAGCTGAAAGAATTTGGCCCAGATACTCTTTCCACTCAGTCGACTTTTTAGCTAGATTAACCTCTAACGTATCTGTTCTAAATATAATACATTTTTCTTATTGATCAAGCAAACTGAGAGATTCACAAAGAAAATTAAACATAATTTCATTATGTATTGAAATCAATTTAACGGGGCAGAAAATTAAGTATTCTGTAGAGTAGTAAACGAAATATCCTTGGTTTAGTTTGTGCTGTTCCTCTGTACATTCAATTAGAAAACAAAACAAAACAAAAAACCAACAAAATTTTGGCTCAGTTTTGTTTATTTTGGAAAGGAATGACCTTTTATTATTCTTATTTTTGTTTTTTCCAAGTACCCTGTTCAGTTTCATATATTCGCATATATATAGCTTCATATATATACATATATATCTACAGATCCATTACAATGGCAGAATCAGTAGGCTGGAATACATCTTCCAAAACATTGATTCATATCTGATACTAACTATGAGAGCTTCTCTGAACACAATGCCTCCTATTTCATTATGTTGGTTCACAACATCAGAGGTGGATGTTGGTTGTACAGCAGTAGTGGTTGAACGTTTCCACCACTATTCTGTTACATTTTGTTGATGTGTGATAAATGGCAGTATAGAGACAGTCTGACAAAAATATCGTCTGCCACAGAGGTGTGGATGAAGCAAAGCTCTGTAAGTGGAACAGGCAGAAAAAATGGCACCTCTTGACATTCATCGATGATTGCTGAACATTTATGGAGTCCAGACAGTGGATGTGAGCATAGTGAGGTGGTGGGTGGTATATTTCAGTAGCGGTGACAGTGATAGTGGGGCACCTCCGCTGTGCAGACTTTTATGAGCACAGCATGCAGGTTTCTGCTCATTGCTGGAAAAAACTGCAAAGCTAATGGTGCTGACTGTTGAAAAACAGTGTTTAGTAGCTGAGACTTTTCCTTATCAAATAGTGTCATTGTGTTTTTTGTATATTTTGTATCTTTTGTTGTTTTCATAGAAATAAATAGGACACATTACTTTTGGAGCAACCTAAGTAATTTAGATTAGGATTTAAGATATTCATTTCAGCCTTTGTCAGAACCAGATGGATTTGTATTATTTTTTCTGGGAGGCAGGCTGCTGAGTTACATAAAGTCATTCCTTTTAGACTGCTAATTTGTAAAGAACTACTGTAGATAATGAGATAAAATTGCTAAGATTTAGTCAAAATTTTATTCCTAACTCTTAACCAGCAGGTGAACCACATAATAAAGTCCTTATAATTTGATTATAAATATATTATACAAGCAACATAGGAATCAACTAAAAGAAATTGATAAGTTCTGACTTTGAGCAGTCTGCACAGTTCATAATGTTTTGCTCATCTAATTTCTTCTCTGTTCATCTGGCACTGGCAGCAATAGTTCATTAGCAAGCAGAAGCATGGTACAGCACTTTAAAGAAAGTGAAGAAAAGTATTTTCTATAGCTGAATGTTATAACAGTTCAAACCAGAGAGTGCATAATTGCCAAAACCACACTGGAACTAACTCACCTATTCTTACTAAAAGTGCCATGGGGACTTCATTTCACAACTGTTGCATGGGACATTAGAGTTTTTGTTTGTTTTATTGCAAAAGACTGTGAAATACTGAGACTGAAATTCATTTTAGTTTTGTTTCCAAAAGAAAAAACAAAGTTCAGCTGATATTTGCTGGACCATAATTCCAAAAAAGCAGCTGGAGTCTAAGTGAAAAGAGCATATTTTTCTATTAAAAAAGAACAAAAAAACTTTTCTGTATTGTATGGGAGAGATGCTAAGTTCATTCATCTCCTCCAGGGTAACAGTACTACAGTCTTATTATACCTATCAATCTCATCCAATTTTTTTTTCTTTTGAATACAGTCTTTTCAACTGTGTTTTTCCCTCAAAAATCAAAACGATGTTGTCATGGTTTTATGGTTTTGGTTATTGGTATTCCACACCACAGCATCATGCAGTATACTGGGATTTAAAGAGCAAATGGTCTACTTCCGGGTACTTGTCTGGAAGAGAAGAAGAACTACGTTCCCCAGAAGACTGTTCGAGTGCTGTTATCATTCCTGCTCAGGGGAACAGATATAAGGCCTGTAGGTCACCTGACCTGGGTCCTCGCCCTTTCTTCTCGTCTCGTCGTGCTCGTTTCGGATTGTCTCGCTGCTGCGCCTGACTGCACGCAAGGCTTCAGTATTAGTGTAAGGCCTTTAGCTCTCGGACAACCCTTCTCTCAATTATATTTGATTTTATTAACCATTATATTGAATTATATTGTATTATGTGTTATCATGCATTCCGATACTATATTTAGTAAATTAGTTTGCTTCTTCTCAGATCGTTGCCACTGTTTTTTTTTAATTATTCTTTCTTGTGGGGGATCCCCTGTTTCCCTTTTCCGGAGGCGCAGATTTTGCAAAAAAATCCCTCCACCCCACTAGTCACGGAACCGGGCTGGACCAGCCTGTAAACCGTTGACAGATGTCTAACTTAATGAGCATTTTAGAATGCTGAGAAAATCTTTCAGTTCACCCAGCTCATATTATTTCATCACGAAAAGTCTCATTCTGAGACATTATCGGTTGCTTTTTATTCTCATGCTCAGGAGGGAGAAAATCAATTGCAAATGCAAAATTTGTCAAAGGCTTTGGGTCCAACCCTTGGAAAAGAAGCACATCCCATGTTAAATGGCTCTGCTCCATAAAAAATACAATGGAGCTAGTAGGAAGAGTCTTCAGTTCTGGCCAGAAAAACTGCTTATGCAGCTGAATCACAGATGCTAATTTAGAGAACAGGGCACAGAGGCGACTGCAGACATGTTCCTTTAAAAATTTTGATTCTGTGTATCTGTACCACATTTTCATATGTTACATGCCCTCATGCACAAAAAACAATGGTACTGAACAGGGAAGATCTAATGATCTTCTGAAACATATACAGACGTCTTATATCTGATGATGTCTTCTTTGTGCCACCAACTCGCATAAGTGCATGCATCAGTACCACAGATATTTTTTTAGGGTAGATTTACCTCTTCAAGTTTTAGCTATTTGAAGTTTGATTTTATAAGTTTGAGCTGGTTACCATTCTTCAATAACAAAGCTCTTTCAGATTCCTCTTTTAGAAAAAGAAGCATAACTGTTTGAACACGTGCCTATAGAAATCTTCCTTTTGTTGCTATAAATGGAATTTAGGTGATTAGATAAGAAATCACATTTATTTAGATGCTTAGAAGCTTATTCTTATTTTCTATTTATTATTCTTATAGGGTTCAATTGTAAAAAAACTTAATCTCTCTGACCAGTCTCTTTCTAGGCAGTTAATTCTATAGTTTGCAAAGGGTTAAGTGGACTGTCAGGTGCTACTTGGTGGAATTTGGCTTTCAGCCCGAGCATTCTGAATGAGGTTGGGTAAGAATGCTTGATTTACTGTGAACAAATAGTTAAACCAAAATTCAATCCAGATAAATAGATCATTCATGTAACAGTCACCCACCACTACCACCCCCTGCTACTATGACACTATGAATACAACGCATCATTATGGAACTAGGATCATGGAATTTAACAGTACTACAAATTCTGTGCAGAGCTACACAGGATTACACAGTGAGTGTGAGTGGAGATGCATAGGGTGCAGACTTGCAGTGCCAGGAAGAAGTAAATCTAGATGCTGTTTTAGGGTGAAAACAGCTTGGTGAAAGATAATGTCTCTAAGCATAGAGTGTTTTTATCTTATCTTTGTATTTTGTGTTTTCATGTCATAGCTAGGTAGGTAAGCCTGGTCTACCATCTAAATAGTAAACTCATCTTCACTGACATTGCTGCTGCTGCAGGTACTCTATCTTTAACCAAAGGAATACACATAAGTTAGGCTGCACATTTTTATACCTATACACACACACAGACACAAATATTGTAAAAATATATATCCATGCCTATCAAATCTACACTTATTCTTTCAGAAAAGCCTTATCAGATCTGACAATAAGAGACTTTAACTTTCTGAAAGTATTCAGGTTTGGCTAGTGTTTTGAGGTAGATATGCAGAGACCATTCCTTTGTAGTGAACTCACCAAAGGAGACTGAAAGACTTATAACCTGGAGAAATCCAGATTTAATTAGAATACACATTAGGACAACTCCATAAATACAGCTCATCCTAACCTGGTCATCTTTTCTAGATGATTACCTATAGTCATGGTGCATCAGAGGATGGGAGATTCCTCATAGAACCCCAACAGACAAACCCAAATAAACCATGACCTTATGATCTCAGTTGTCACCTCAAATAAGACAAGAAACACTTCATCCAGAACAGCTCTGAATTAATTTTATTCTATAGGGCACTAACATCAGATCAGGAGGAACTTCAGTCCACCAGGGCTTTGGAGTCTCAAAAAAGCTGAATTCAGGTCTCAACTGCTCTTCCTCACGAGGAAGGAGGTTTCTTTTGGTTTTCTTTGATCTTGTTTTGTTTTAAACTAGCAAAATAGTAGTCATAATGCATACTCATGTACTCCTGGGGGATTCCAACTGTATTTTTTTTTTTTACTAAGTGTAAGATGAGTGAATCCTCCTGGAAGTAGACTGTACAACAAAACTGTATCCTAAGTCACTGACTGCTTGTGCTTGGCAACTTAGGGCTGAACATTATGTATATATGGAAGTTTTCTATATAAACAGAGAAAGTTGCAATAATTATTTATAGCTAGAGAATTAATAACTAAGCCCAGAATGTTCTATGAAACATTAAGTGATATTTCATAACAGTATCTAAAATGTGTTTTCAAATTACTCCTAGAAAATCACTGAAAACCAATTAGATGAATGTAAATTGGGCTACTCAAAGAAAAAAAAATATCAAATCACTATGTAATAAAGATCTTTGTAACATTAATTTTAACCATTAAAAATTGCAATTGCTAAGATGCTTGACATTTAAATCTTCTTGTATATACTACTTGCAAACAATTAAACCTTGAAAGAGTAAATTTCTGGAAAATTTCTGTATCTTAGCAGTTCTTATTTATCAAGTTTAACACTCTTGATTCATAGTTGAAAATCTGGCCACTCTTGTGTTAGTTCAGTAAAAGTACTGAACACCTGGACAAAAATATCATTTTCAAAAAAACTCAAACACTTCAAATACAAAGCTATAAGGAATTAGGCAATATTTCAGGATTGACTTCATATGAACAAACATTTTTGTCTTGATTCAACTAAAAAAATTCTGACCTAAAGTAATCGCCAATTATGTCATATCTTGACTTTAAAATTGACCGCATGGATTTTATAATAATAATCGACTTTTGGAAGTAATAGTGAACTTTTCTGCTTTAATTATAACATTGGTGTGAACAACTAACTTGTTGCTCCACAGCTTAATGTTTAAAGAATAGTTGTAAGCTTTGTGTCAGTGAACACGTTGAAAGTAAAAATAGTGATAAAACATATTTGAAATGCCAGTGAGCCTATTGCCAGAATTAAAGACCAATTAAAGGGATTGAGAAGTGCAAAGGTGAAAACCATACCTTTGGTCTGGATGTTACAAACTAGAATTGTTACAAAATCCTTCCAGTTTTTCATGTGAAACTACTCTCTAACTCTGTGTTTTTCTTTTCTCAAAGATGCTGAGAAAGATGAGAAAGAAAAAAAAGGAATCAGTCCATTTCCTTTATATATTTTTTTCACACTTACTATGCAGTTCCCTTTCTTTATGCAATAGGGCCAAGGTGTGAAATTTGTGTTTTGTCGTGTTTCGCTCAGTTCAGCAAAGGAAATCAGTGGCCAGTACTCCAAGAGACGAGATCTCCACTTCTCCAAAAGTAAATCTGTTTAATATTAATAGCCTAAAATTGCCGGTATCCACTTTTGTAAGAGACTGATGCAATCGCTTTTCCCGTTTTACATTTCAACATGCCATCTAAGAAATGTAATACCTAGTTCCCATTTAGAAAGATGTTTCCAAATAGCACTACATTCACAATATTTTCCCAGAGGCTGAATTTATTTTTAAGATCTCTACATATGTGTCTGTCCAAGAAAATAACAACAAATGCCATGCCTATCAATTACTGAATGTAATTCAGTATTCAATCTACAAATGATCCATTTGGAAAATATTGCAAAAATTTGAAACTATAAATGTCTTTTCAAGCTGCAGATAAATGAGACCAATATGCTTAAATGTGCTACACAAATTCCAGATATGCAGAAAGCACCACTCCCTTTTGTTATTTGAGAGTCCACGTGACAGGTAAGTGTTAAAAACAAATCTCTTCACTAAGGTCATTTACAAACTGATGAGCAGTATAACTTTTTACTGAGATAAAAGAAAAGAGAACAAGTACGTCTGAACGCTTTATGTGGTCAAACTTATAGCACCACAACTTCAAATTTATCAAAGCTTTTTACCATCTGACTTTCACAACATAGACCTGTTAGTGGAATTATTGTTCTGATTCTCCTGTAACCCTCCCGTGACACGATGTAAGTTTTCTAAAATAAATACAGTCATAACAGTTCTAGGCAGTTGTGTATACCAAAATGCTCTGCAGGATGAGTCACAGATGTGAACAAATGGCTCAGATGTTCATTTTATAACATTTCAGGTCATTTTTTTTGCTGAACTTAAGGGGGAGAAGTAGCAAACAATATCCCTATACATAGTTCAGAAAAAAAACGTAATACCAGCCATAATTATGTAGGTTGCTTTCTATTTGTTTGTATGGAAATTGCAACATATATAAAGTGCACAACACTATTTGGCAAAGCAAATTCTCAGCTACAAAACATTATATTTTCAGCACAGTCATCATCATTAGCTATATATTTTTCCCAGCATTTAACAAGATCCTGCATGTTATTCTCATAAAAATTTGTACCAGCTGAAGTGACTGTTGCACCACCCACCACCTCATTGTGTTAACATCCATTGTTTGGTCTCCATAACCATTTAGTATGATGAATGTCAATGGGTGCATTTTTTTCTACATGGAACAATTCAGTGATACATCCTTGCTTCATACCTACTTCCATGTCAGATACAATTTTGTCAACCCCCCTGCTGCTACCCGTCACAAGCAAATAAATGTAACAGAATATTGGTGAGAAAATTCAACCTCTACTGACATACCACTAACATCCACCTCTGACATCACACATCAAAATAATAATACAGGAGGCATTAGTTTCAGAGCAGCCCTTGTACCTTAAACTGATAGACCAGCATTTGTATTACAAATCAGATGGATTTTATCTACTCTGATATTATTGATGTATTTCACGTGACTGAATATGACCCAAGTTTTGACAATGTGGACATTCTAGCAGTATGAGTTGAATGGTTGTATAGGTATTTGCTCTAGTTATAATAATTAAAAATGTGTAAAGCAGTTCCATAAAAGGTCTAGTTTCAATATCAAGAAGTAACTTCTGTTCGCTTGGGAGATTGAGACTATTATATGAATTAAAGAATTATTTGTCCAGGACCTAGCCATCTGCATGTGAGATCATCCTATGGAGACTACTAAGCCTTGGATTTATCTTATCAAAATATAGCCATCTGCAAAACAGATATCTAGTTTTAGCTAGATGTCTATGGTATCACTGTGCATAATGAAAAAAAAACTGTATAGGGATACTTATTCCTCAATTTTAGGGCTGAAGTCTACTTATGGAAAAGGAGAATGAACAGTGTACTTCCTGGAGAAGCTGTGGGTGCCCCAACACTGGAAGTATTTCAAAATCAGGTTGTACAGGTTTCTGAGAAACTTGATCAAGTGAAACATGTCCCAGTCCACTGCACAATGGTTGGACTGAACGATCTTAAAGGGTACTTTCCAATACAAACTGTTGTATGATCCTTTGATTCTAAGAGTTGGCAAGAAAAAAAAAGTAGATAGCATCAATATGAATTAACAGGATGGGGTTATTTATAGACACCATCAATTTTGTTTTTATTATTGTTTATTTATATTACATCAAGAGTATTTGTTGCATTTTTCAGACTTTACCTCCTTCAGCTCTCCACAGTATCAAAAGAAACCTTTGGGATGCAAAGTTTTTGTGATGCAACTTAGCTCAACAACTGTTTCATTATATTCTTCTTTCCTTATTTTTATTTTTCTATCTGGACAACTTATGGTTTATTTGGTAAATGGACATTTTAAAAACACTGAATATTTATACATATACATATATATATATGTTTAATAAATTGCTACCTAGAAGTAATAATTTACATGATAAATACCTGTGCTATATATTGATAGGCAGTGGTGTTTCTTAAATCCTCTTCAAGAAATAAAATCTAAGAAAAGAACTTTGCTTGAAATTTCATGCCTCTTTTGTTATTCATACTATAGGAATAAAACGTTTTTGTATAAGGAGTTCACTCTAAAAATTAAGGTATTTATATAAAATCTATTTTATTTATTTATTTATTTATTTATTTGAAAACTAATGTCCAAAGAATAAATGAATAATGGTAGTCAGTTTTAATTTTTGGTACTTTTTGTGCTAAAGATAATTTGGGAAAGAATATAATTTGGCACTGAAATACATGATAAAGAAATTGCTGCAGGAGAAAATGTCATAGTATTGAAAGGAAAATGGGAGAAAGCTTAAAAGTATTTTAGAAAAAAAAGAGTTAGTAAAGAAATGTAGACTAGAACACAGTGATACAAACCCTGTATCAGATTACAGTTTGAGAACTTCGGACCAGTAAAACTAAAAAATTAATGTGATATCTCAGATATAAAAGGAGAAACAAATGAAGGTCTGAATATGTTAATACTGCATTCTGTAAGTCAAAAAATCACTCCTCCTACGTTACAGAGGCACTAGAAAAAAGCAAGCCATAGAAGATCAAGGTATGATCAATTTTTTTCAACAGAATTGCTGGAGAAATTGTGTTTTATTAGATTTCAAGATCAGAGGAGACCACTATTGTTATCCAATTGGAACTCTCACATCATAAAATAAAGTATTTAGCCAATGGTTGTGCAGCATGTGTATAAGTTTTGATTGAACTAGTAAATATTTTTCAGTCTATCTTAAAAGACTCAGCATACTGAACGTCCATATCTAGGTTATTGAAGTCACTAATAAACCCTCCTTATTATGCTATTATACTGTTTTTTCTTATGTTTTCAGCCATTGGATCTAGTTACATTTCCTGCTGTATTAGAAATTCTCCTGCAATTTTAGCAGACATGACCAGTAAGATTTGTTGATGACCTGAGTATAAGACAAAGTGCACCAGGACATAAAAAACCCTGATGGTGTGGAACAGTGGATTTAGACAAATAGAAGGTCTAGGAAAAAATCAAGGAAATATGTAACGTCAGTTTTGTGAAGTAAATTCTCATCACAAGAGAAACATGGCAAATAAAATCAAATTTTTGCCAGATGCATGAAAAGCAAAACATATGGCTTGTTGTCTCACATTTTTTGCATATTTCTTGTGTGTTGACAGACAGATTTTGAAAGATGGAAAGAGACTTTCATTCCACTGAAATCTGAATATCATTATTATTAGTATTATTATTTTGTCAACTTAAAAATGATGGTTTCAAATGGTTAAACATTATTCTACTGAAAATTAGAGCCAAGAATGCACTGGAAAAAATCATGAACAAGCCCACAACATTATAGAAATATCATTTGGAGGAGCTGCATTTTTTCAAAATGTATTGGGAAGAAGTTTCAGCAATGGAGGAAAGCAGTATTTATACACCTTTGTTTGTCGGGATAGGGGAAATTTGTACAGACTTTTCCTTTATTGACCCAGTTTGGGGCACTTTTTCCTGATATATAAAAATAAATCTTATCGTATGTCAGGAAACAAGTGAAATTATTACTGTTTTAAAAGATAAAGTCACTCACGTCAGATAGACAGGTAGGTAGATAAACAAACAAATAAGCAAACAAGTAAAATTTGATTGTGACCATGCCTTCCTGGAAACAGGAATTCACAAATGGGTTTCCAGGTTTGCCTGAAACAAAGGAGAATGACCGCTGAGAATAAGTTCTTCAATATACAGTGAATTGGACAGTAGGATAGTGAATGATAGTGAAGCAAATTGTCCTCTTCTAGTCCTGGGGGTCCCTTGAGAAGAAGCATTTGGCCTAGTTTCATAGACTATAGCCTGCATCTGGTTTTACTGAGAAACAGATGCCCAGATACCGAGACATCTAAAACATCTTCAGTCAGGGGTACATCTATAGAATACCACCACTTAGACATAGAATGTAGATATATGAGCCAATACCTATGTTATTTTAAGATCTTCTGTTTTAGGGAAATCTGATTAGCAGCACAGAGCACTTGGCTTACATCTTCATTTTATTGGGATGGAGGTACTAGACACAATGAGTGTAGATGCTATGCTTTCCACATTGAACAATTAAAGGGATAGTTTTATTTATAAACATTATTTTTATGGTCCATTCTTTCATACTTTCTTTTTCCTTTTTTTAATTTGCTTCTCTATCTTGTCATTTTTTAAACATCTTTAGAATGGGTCGTTTTTAGTTGTGTGAAAATGCAACTCTTAAAGCTATGACAACACTTATAACAGCCATTGTGCAACATATCTTGGAAGATAATTCCAAATTCATTGACACTCATGGTGTTAATTACAAAGTGGAGAACTGATAATTACTAATTTATATCCGACATATATATTGGCAATAATGTGAAATAATTATTATGGAATAAAAATCAAATAATTTCTCAATACGTATAACAAGGACAAAATTAGGCTATACATCAGGAAGATACTTAGCCACATAATTAATTTAAATAAAGTGATGCCCGATTAAATAACTTGCTTAAAATGTGTGAAAAGTAGAGTCAGCGAAATGAAATGACAACTAATGGGACAATTCAGATTATAAGTATTTAAATAATTCTGAAGTAACTAAGGATATGCTTTGTAGAAGTATCATAAAATTCATGGATATGCTTTCAGTCAAATATTTTAATGGCATGCAACGACAGTAATAAAAATCTGTATGAGAACAAGGCATGTAAAAATTAAATAGGGTCCTGAGATACATGCCTTTATACGATACATTTATAAATCACTCCTGCAGAACTGAGCAGTCAGTATCCCACTATGCACAGCTGTTTGCCCAGATAACTTAAAAAAAAAAAAAGGAAAAAAAAATATAGAAAAACAACAACCTGATGTGGAAAAACAGTATTACATCTGAAAAATTAGAGAAGCACAGTTTGTACCAAATCATTACTCATGTATTGGCAAGTCTTGATTATCAAGGGCGTCACCAGCCATGCATCCCCAGAAGTCATTTGGCATTTGATTTAGTAAATATCCAATCACATGCTAAATAAAAGAGACATTTTTACTCATGTTATTTTAGCATCACATTCTTTAGCTATTTAAAAACTCTCGTAATATTTTGGGATTTCAGCATACCGAACAGCATGAGAAGCTAGTCTTTAACTAAACCAGTTGTAAACTACTCTGTCCTTGCAAAACTGATCTGCTTCCAATAGTTTGTTTTGGGACACTTGTTTGAACTCTGTTGAGCTGAGCGGAGAAAAATGAAGGTAAGATCCACAAAGCTAATGACAACTGAAACACATTTCAATGGATTGCAGTAAAAGATTAACAGTAGTAGAAAATCTTCCACAAATCTAAGTGAGTCATGGAGCTATAGTTAAAAACAAGGTCCATTTCAGAGAGCACCCAATAAGAAACCTGACACATGGAAGTGGACAGAAACATTTCTCTTAGAGTGAGAAAAGGAACTTTATAAATTATGCAAATAATAGTACTATCCAAAGAGTTACATGAGTTTTAAAACTTAGGAATTTCCAAAATGTTGAATTGAAATAAAAAAGTTTACTCCAATGCACATACAAAGAAGATGAGCAAAGAATGCTTTTTCCATTTATGGAGCAAATGAAGTTTTCACCATTTTTCCAGATGCATTAGATTAAAAGGAGATCAAGCTGGGCAGACTGTTTCAGACTGCTAAAAGCAAATACTCCATTAAAAGCAGATTAACAATGAAAGCACAATTGTTCTACACATTTTTCTTAAAGATTTTAATGTCACCTACTAGGGTGAAAAATACAGATGATGACTGGAAATTCTAGGTCAGAGACTAAAAGTGAATTCAAGGTGAGAGCAGTCTTAAGAGTGGAGAGAAAGAAACGCTAAATATAACCATCCAGGAAATCTGTATGCAGAATTGGTATGATTCCATGGTTTGTTCTTTCCCTTTAGGGCAAGTGTTTATGAATAACTAGAAGATATCAATGGAAGATCTGCCACAAGAAGAGTACTATTCACTGTGAGCAGAATCCAACAATGTCTGCAGGGAAATACAAGGATCAAGTTTATATTTATCCTACAATAGGCAGGGAAATGTCTACTTGAAAGTAGGGACAACATATTAGCATTGGTTCATGAAACTGAATATCTGGAGAGAGAGGCTAGCTTACTTTAGCGTCTGCAATCCTTAAAAACTCTTTTGGATTAATAGGTTTCTGTTGCCAAGTGTTTGACATTCCTATATATTTATTAGTTTCCCCTCAAATATTTAGAGGATAGTTAAGAATTACTGAGATTTTATTTTATTGGCAATCCAAGGCTTACTTCTAAAATATTGGAATGTGCTCCATGTTTCAGGCAGATATCACAAGAAAAGGAAATTTCACTAGCAAGAGGGTTTTTTTTTGTTGTTTTGTTTTGTTTTGTTTTGTTTTTAATGACAATAACTGAAACAATCTTATAGACTGGGAAGGATTTGTAAAGGCTCCTATCTGCCTTCAGATAAATGGCATAGAGCATTTTTAGAAACACAGGCAGAAAAAAGTAACACTTAGAAAGAAAAGTGAAAGGTAAATGCCAACTGCATTATTCATGAATGGTCATTTCACTCAGAGGTCAGGGTTTCATTCTTTATCCTCCAGTCATAACAGTCCAAATAAAATCAACACATTACAATTATAGAATAGTATAACAGTAGAAAGAAAGCATATTGGTGCTTGACAATAGCTTGAAACAGTTAAGTGACACAGTAAGTGAGGTTAATGTGTAGCTTGGAGCTATAATAATTTATGAGCCCATCCAGAAGATCTGGTTTTGATGTTTACACTCAAGGTTTTTTTTTTTTTTTTTTTTTTTTTTTTGGCCAGACTGGTGGAAAAAGTAATGATCTTTAAAATAGTCTGTCTTTTAGAATGGTTTCCAGATCCCATATTTTTGGTCACTGAGGATCAATGGCCACTAGGGCTCAAGAGAAATCCTTCAGGATTACGATTCAGGAATTACTGAGAAAATTAGCTATACAGATGTAAATCCACTGCTAGTGATTTTAAGTTAGGGGCTTTTTATTTTGAAAGGTCTTCAAATACACATTTTCTGGCCAGTAATTTTGTCAATTCATTAGGAACACATAACCATTTCACTCCTTTTCCAATTTGCTACAGTATGATTTGCTTTAAAGGCTTCAACAATAATGTTGATTATTTCTGTGACCTGTGGCTCAGGGAGATGCACTTAAGCAATACATGAATATATATTTGGAGTCCAGAGAAAACCTCAGTGGAACCAAAGCTAGAGATTCAAAAATCCATTGCATGTTTATATAATATTTTCTAATATTTCACGTGAATTTACTTTTAGTATCTGGCTGCCCTCTAAATTACCTGCCTCCACTTTGTGGTTTCCCTAGTCAATAATTCAAACATTAAAAAAATAATAATCATTTTTATCTTTGTCTATTTTATTTGACTTAGGAACTGAGTTGAAGTGAATATACCCATGGGCCAGGCATGGATGAACAATGTTGAAAATAGATTTCATACCTGTTATTTAATTCAGGATGTATCTGTGAGTGGTGAAAACTAAACAATGACATCTATCCTAGGTTTTAATGCGCTTCAGATCTCTTTCCTCTTCTGCAGGGAAAACAAAGTTTCAGTAATCATGGCTAGTCTAAACTGAGACCTTCTTTTTAGCAAAAGATGACCCTAAAATGCAAAATTTATTAACAGATACATTCACGCCAAAGCTGAGATATTTTAGGTATGCAGTTTTTCACATTGCTCATAACAGAACTTGGTGTCTGTCATAGAGCCGTTGCATGGATCCAGATCACTCCTTTGCTGAAATGTGAGGACATCCAGATTCATTCCTCATTCTAACAAATGGGAATAATGACATTGTCTTGTTTCTCCTCAACTCCATATAATTTGGCTGCAGTTCGCTTTGCAAGAACAAATTGTTTAAATCAAATTATGGTATGTTTACCAATAGCAGTGGTAAAACTACTTCAAAGTATGTGCAGAAAAATATCTGGCCTACTGCCTTTTCCCCAGAGAAGATGAGGAACAGCTGTTTGGCCAGTGAGCTCTGTCTGCTCAGCTACGTGGAACATGCATGGCCCACTGTAGAGGTGGCAGATGCCAATGCCATTTCTGTTGACTGGTGAACTCAGTTCTCACTCCCTATGAGTTCTCACTCTCTTGCATTCTCTATGCAAGAAGCACAGATGCATGGAATTACATCTCTTTTGATATTATCTTACATCAAAGTATGCTTCTAGATTTCAGTATTCTGTAGTTTATGTGTAAATATTTATGTATCCAACATGGTCCTGTGGGAACCTAAGACTACACTCATGCTGGTAAAGATTCCTCTCATAATGTAGATGTTTTATTTTTGTCATGTTTAGGCTTATCATCAGAGAAGACAAGTAGAAAATTCTAAGGTGTGAGACTTTTGGTAATTAACTTACTTAAGGCATGTCCGACAACTGTCTAAAAATTGTTTAGAGTCTTTTGTCAGACTACGAAAGAAGTCTTAACACTAGCTAATATTTATGCCATTGTAGGCCTTTAAAGTCAGAAGAATCCAGATATTTGTGTAGAAAATAGCAAGGAGAGTGAAGCTCAACAAATTCCAAACATCAGTGTGCTTTAATTGTTTACCCAAATGTTCACAGTGTGTTAAAATAATGTGATGAGTTTGGAAATAAGACAAATTAAAGATTATTAGGATCTCTCTTTTGAAAAGTCACACAGCCTAGTCAAAGAAACCTACTTGTGAAATTTCAGAGAATCTAGATACAATTACTGTGTTTGTTGGCATGAAAGACTTCTGTGACACTGGGTAAGATTGCTTTCTGGCAATCATACAATAAACTTTTAGTAGGAACTTCCTCCTTTCCCTCGACCAGGTAGAGATGATTTATTGATGTGTACAATAAAGGCTTCTGAACAAATGAATTAAATAGATAATATTCTTACTTGGCTAGGGAGTCTAAAAAATAAACTGCTGGACTACTAGCTCATGGCCTTATCATTCTGCTTCTGAGTTATTTCTACCAAGCACATTCAGATGCCAATTGTATTTCCATTTTATGTTAAGATTACCTAGCACTTTAAATTAATAAGCTATTTTCTTGAAAATATATTTGGGCGTTGGAAGCAGTGACACGTCATTGATTAACATTTGATCTTTTTTTTTTCTTTTTTTCTGTAAGAAAAGGCAGACTTTGTGGTCTTTAGCCTGGGTGAGGTGATGTTATGAAAAAGTTATGGAGAAAGGCTTAGCTGTACTCTCTGTAAAGAATAAAGTTGGTAAATAAATCTCACTTGGACAACAAGCATACTTCAGAGTTTTGGCAGTCTCACTTTTTTATTATTTTTGACTTGTGATAGTTTTTTTTTTTTTATTATTATTATTAAATGAAGCAAGTCATTGCATCCAGAGCATGACTCAAGCTATTGCTAAAACTGCTAAATTAAATTAGTCTGGCATTTAAGTTTTGGCAATTTTGATTCAGCAGCTTGGACTGTAAAGAAGGGAAGTGTTGAGGAATGAGGCTGAGGTCATCACTTCTAAAAAGATCTATATATTAAGCATCAACACAGAAGAGTCTTAATGCTGTTTTGGTGTCATCCATATGTCCTGGTTACACAACATGTCTTAGCAAAACACTTTATTAGATGTTCCTATACACAATTTAGGAGGGGAAAAGGAGAAGGGATTAAAGGTATAAAAGATTGTGTGACTGTGTGATTCATGCAGGACACTGTAAGTGCCAAAAGGCAAGGCACATGCCTAAATTTTTTTATGATACCAGATACTCTTTTCCAGAAGGTGTCTGTCCACTCAGGATACATGCTCATGACTTTAAGATTATGTATTACTTCTGCTCCCTGAAAGGGGAAACTCTCTTTGATTAAAAGTTTTCTAAAGTAATTTGGAATTATTTACATACCTTGTTACCCAAGCTACAAAGAACTACATTTCTTAAACTACCAATATTCTCTTTCACCTGTGGAGAGATTTTGTTCTCATTTGCTTTCCTTTGAGATGCTAACTAGAGAACTTCAGTATAAGTCAATATAATGGGAAGAAGTTGAAGCATTTTGGGAAAAAAAAAAAAAAGAAAGGATGACACAAGGCTTAAAGGTTAAGTAGTTTCTTGTCTATTTCTGATCTCTCTGATTAAAAAATAAAAGAAAGAAAATAAAAAAGGAACACAGGAACATAATGACCTTTCATTTGTTTACTACTGTCTGACTGCAAGCTCTCTGCACATTCAGATGTTTGCAGAGTACACATTTCTGTCTGACCACACTTCTTACTGAGTCTTTCCTGTTACTCCAATGCCAGTATTTAACAACCATGATTACTAATGCTTTTAATGCATTTACTGCATGGAAGTCCATCTAACTCAAAATGAAAATCACATTTTATCTAATAATTTTCATTTATCCAAATAATTCTAAGGATGGATATCAAACACTTATTAAAAATAAAGTGCTTAAGACTATAGCTTATTTTAAAAATTGCATCCTGTCGTAAGCCATGTCACTTTTATTTAAACAAAATTCAGCTGGGAACATAATTTTATGTTTTAAGCTTGTGAAAAATTATTTTCATTTATGACACTGTGATTGTAAAATGCAGGTCATTATTATAAAATAAGTAGATGACATGAAGCCATGTTCTGCGGTCAATATGCCCAAGGGATGGGATGCCACTCAGTGAGACCTAGACAGTCTTGAGCAGTGGGCCCAAGGGAATCTCACAAGGTTCAACAAATCCAAATGCAAGGTCTTGCACCTGGGTCATGGCAGTCTTCACTATCTGCACAAGCTGCGGGATGTACGGTCTGAGTGCAACCCTATCGAAAAGGACTTGGGAGTACTGAGAGATGGCAAGCTGGACATGAGCCAGCACTGTGTACTCACAGCCCAGAATGCCAACACTATCCTTGGCTGCATGAAAAGAAGCATGGCCAGCAGGTCAAGGGATCCTGCCCCTCTGCTCTGTGCTGGTGAGACCTCTCCTGAGTACTGCATCCAGATGGGGAGTCCTCTTTACAGACGAGACATGGACCTGCTGGAGTGCATCCAGAGGAGGGCCACAAAAGTGATCCAATGAATGGAACATCTCTCCTATGAGAACAGGCTGAGACAGCTGGGGCTGCTCAGCCTAGAGAGGAAAAGACTCCAAAAAAAATCTGATAGCATCCTTTCAGTATCTAAAGGGGGGCTGTAAGAAAGAAGGGTACAGACTTGTTAGCAGGGTCGGTGGTGATAGAACTAGGGGAAATGATTTCCAACTTAAAGAGTGTAGATGCAGGTTGGATATAAGAAAAAGTCTTTGACAGTGAGGGTGGTGAGGCACTGGAACAGTTTGCCCAGAGATGTGGTGGATACCTCATCCCTGGAGACATTCAAAGTCAGGCTGGACGGGGCTCTGTGCACCTGATCTAACTATAGGCGTCTCTGTTCAGTGCAGAGGAGCTGGACCAGATGACCTTTAAATGTCCCTTCCAGATCAAATGATCCTATGATTCTGTAATTCTAACTGAATTAAAATTGTCAAGAGATGGGATTTTTCTATGCTGTATAAATTTTAAATGTGTGCCTCTTAAAAGGATTGAAACATTATGATTAGTCCCACTGTATGAACAGCACAAGAAAAGGTTCTGCATTCAGTCACATCAGTACTGGGGAAAAAAAAGAAATACCTACCAGCTTTTCTCTCCTCCCAAAGTTCATAAAGCAAAGTATTTTAATGCTACCTCAATAACAGAGCTCATAGTTGAGTAAAAAATAACAGACCTAAATTGAAAAATGCAATCTGCATGCAAAGCCTGTTACAATTCCACATGAGAGGTTCTAAACTTCCTGGCTATAAAATGCAAAACCATAACTGCATAAGCACTGTTTACATCTCTGGAGCAGATGTTTATTGTTCTAACAATTTCTTCCTCTTAGCAGCCTTTCAGTGATGCAAATTTTGCAGTAATGAAAATGCTATTTGGAGAGTTCATTTTTTGTAGAAGAGAAGTGGAAAAGTTATCTTCTGTCCCTCAGCGAAGAAAGTTTTAGAACAAGTAGGATTTAGGATTTCAAAATCTAGAAGAACAAAACAACTAAACAAAGACAAAACAAACAACAACAACAAAAACCAACAAACCCAACCCCAAGATTAATAAGGAATTTTCAATATCAGTAATCATAAGGGGAAACACTTTTTTGTTTAGCCATTGATTCTTCATGCATATTAGCACATTAAATCTCAGTATACCCTCTTGAAGTACAGTGCTTTTTTTTATTCCCCCTATATTACTGTAACACTTTTCACCATTCCAAACTATGCAGAAATTCATCTAGTCCAAAGAGCAATGGGGAAAAAGATAATATGGAAGGCAGGATCACACTGTAAATATTTATTGGGACAGGCAAAATTAATTAAATAATGGGGATCTAGAAAAGGTAATCCTTGACAAAAGTCATTTTTAAATGAGTCCCTGAAGAGCTATTCCAAGATACTATTTTTTTTTTTTCATCTGTAGGGACGAAATGTTTTGTTAAAATAACGATGCAATTCTGAAGACTGAAATAAAGAGTACCACATAAAATTGAATCTAACAGTACATTTTGACACACATTTTTCCTTTATGGTTGGAGTCTTAAAACAAATTAATATATAAAAATGTGCATCAGTGAAGTTGTACTACTCATGTAAGTAGTATCGGCTTACATGTGTATGTATTGAATATTCACTGTTGCAATATTTTTTTGAATTTCAATTTTTTTTAATAAAAGCACAAATACTATGTCTTTGTTGTCTTTTTACAAATCCATACCAATTTATATTATTCCTTGATAGTTTCAATAGAGATGGCAATTTTGATGTTGCAATCTTGCCTTAGTATTATGGAGAAAGAAAAGTAACAAAAAATGTTAAAATTTGTATTCTATTTCCATTATTGGAGTTGGACTTGATGATCTTTAGAGATTCCTTCCAACCCCTACAATTCTGTGTGATTCTGTGATACTACTGAAAAGTTAAGAGCATAAAAGTTAAAAGTTACAATCTAGCATATTAAATGACAGTTCTTCGATAGATACAGTTCTAAATATAACTTCACATCTTTTTGTTGTTCTCCTCTATAAGCAAAAAAATAAATCATTTTAAAATATTGTTATTGCTTAAATTATTAGGGATTTCATAAATAGTCTGATCTGAGCACATAGGTAGAAAAATGTTCATCCCTTCTTCCAGATTGGTTGTCTTTTGCAGTAACAGCCTCATGGCTGCATCTCAATGACTTATAATTCAATGAATTTTCAGTGGAAAAGAGGCACAGCTATGCAACTTTTTGTAGATAGTTGCGTTATCTTCCATTAAATTTTCACTGAATAAAACAAAGAAGCAGTCTGGGATTGGAGCCCAGGACCACCCCTTTGGGACCTGGCCCTCCAACTCATCTATTCATGCTGAGTAACCTCCAACATCAAGCTACAGATTAAGTGCATGCTTCAGTTTCCCGATAGAGCAAGAACACCTCCTTTGTAATCCAGAATGTAGGCCATCAGCCTTCTTCACTACCTTGTTTTCCTGCTTACAGAGTACCCTTATGTGATACTGACTGATGTTCTGAACCGAAGCTCCCTTCAGGCTGCAGAGCTCCACTACACAACTGGCACATGGTGACCACAAACTGCACTGTCAGTGCTGCTGGAGGACATAGCCTAGGACAGATGAAACCTTGACTGCAATCTGCCTGGTTATAAAGCTGCTGCTAACAGCCTTTTCTTTGTGGATTAGAAAACATCCATGTGCGAAATTCACCAGCAATTTAGAGCCAAAGGTATCTTTCAGTAGAGTGATGCAGTTAATAAAAGTAACATATTTTAAATGAAATGAGCGTAGAGCTAGCAGCCTGAATACCTCTAGCTGTGCTGTTTCCTTCCAGGTAAAATTATGTGTACAGTTTAAAAAGATGTACAGCACAGTGCACAAAACAAAATAAGTTTCAGTAGTTTGAGAGGGGGTTAATATACAGAAAATGATTTTGGAGTTGCTCAGCCCAAGGGAGGATACAGCTTCAAATACTGAAATCAGAAATTGCTTCTCACAAAAGAAAGGTTAGATAACAAGCTAAGATTAACACAAAATTACCTTCATTGTGAGAAATCCTCAGCTTATTCCTGGAGAGAACTAATGTATTTGAGTACTCCAGAACAGAAACTCTCTCCACCTTCTCCAGAAGCTGTGTGATGGGCTATGTGTGCCGGGCCCTTCTGGGCACCGGCCCACAGTGTGTGTTTACTCCCTGCATCATCAGTCAGGAGAGCAACTTGAACACCAAGGTGTACTGAGAGCCTTTTTAACTCTCTCTCCACCAGAACAATTTACTAAATATAGAAGTGTAGTACATTTCTTTCTTCCCCCCCCCCCCCCCCCCCCAGCAATTTCGGTTGTAAACAGAGAAACACAAAAGCCACAAGTGGCTGTAAATGTTTTCATTCTAAATTTGTGGGTGGCTATTTTTTCCCTCAGGACCTTTTTTTTTTTTTTTTTTTTTTGGAAGCGAGGAATTCGGAATAGCTATAAAAAGCCACTTTTTCTTTCAGATCAAATTATGCACAAAATAATTACATTGACATTATTCTGCATCATGCTGTTGGTGTACTTGAATAAAGGGTCTGATTCAGAAGCTGAAGTTCACACTGAGCTGAGAAAGCTTTCCTTGTGTAACCTTCTGTGCTTCCTCTGACTCAGAGAGCATGGGGGGTGCATTAATTAGCTAAGTGAATTGGATACAGATATTGTGCTGATACTGGTTGCTTATGTATCGAGTCTCAAGTCCAAATACAGTAATCTAATAACACCACAGGCAGCCTACATTCAGGCATTTGGACAGCACAGAAAAAAAGTCAGGAAGTCTAAGACTTTGATGTATTTTTAGGTAAAAAGCTTTGTGTGTTTTAAAAAGAAAGGGACATTGTATGTCTTTTCCCATTTCTAAAGGTGCATTGTGCTGTATGGAACGGATTTTGCTGTCTTTTGCATCAATATTACACCTACGTAATTCCAAAGCTGTGCTGGA